>NC_084626.1:26124777-26162277 GCF_033978795.1 Nerophis ophidion
ATATTATTTATATATTTTTATTTATTTATAATATTATATATTATTATTTATATGCATAAATATATTATTTATAATATTATATTGTATTATTATTTTTGATCAATTATTAACAATTATCGCTTAATAGCAATGCTCTTTTAACGTGTGTGTGATTGTGTTGTTGTAGGCGTGTGAAAAGGACTCCCAGTGTGCAGAAGGGACGTGTTGCGCAGTGAGTTTGTGGATCCGCAGCCTGCATATGTGCACGCCCATGGGCGGGGAAGGAGACGAGTGTCACCCCTTGAGCCACAAAGTGAGACCATCATAATAGAACATTAGAGTGGTACTTTGGTTTTTTGTGACTATAACGAAGACCGAATCGTGCGAAAACCGACGCAATTTTCACACTAAATAAACAATGCAAATCTAATTAATCCTTTCCAGAGATCAATCTGCAACATTCAAACAAGCAAATGTTTGGTTGTGGTTTTGATAAAGCTAACACGGTTACAGACACCCATTTCTGGCTGATGGCGTGACCCCAGGATGCAGAGACAGGTAGATGACGTGCAGGGTAGGAGGTCCTTTTTTTTTTTTAAGGGACACTAAAACAAAGTTGCACCAGCGTGGTCAGTTGCAGGGGACAATTGGTTTAAAAATATATATTTAAAATGATAAAAAATGAGCCAGCAATGTCTGTGAGGCGACACTGGCAAATAAAACTCGACATCTGCCCTGGCTTCGGACTCCGACCCTCCTCCTTTGAGAAACTTTAGGTCCATGCTGGCTTATTTTGCATTAATATTAAATAATAAATACCACAGAGACTTGAGTCACCAAAACATGAGATTGTGTTTTTGCGGAATGATAGTAAGTCAAATAACTAGTTTGTCACCTTCGATGTTTGGATCTATAAAAATGGTATGCAAAACCAGAACCAAAAATTTGGATGAATATTTTTGTCAAACCAAATTAAAGGAAAATCTGGATGTACGAAAAACAAGACGGTCTGTGAATTTCGGCGAAAAATGTTCGTCGAAAACTGATGAATTGGAGATTTGAAAGTACAAAAAAATGAGACAGAATTTTGACTGAAAATGTTTAGTGGAAAAGTAAATCAAATGAAAATTTGGACGAACAAAAAATTCCATCAATTTTGGCTGAAAATGTCGAAAACCAACTTCAATGAAAATTTGAACGTACAAAAGCCAAAACAGTCTTAAAAACCTGAGGAAAATTTTTTGCTATAAACTTGAGTCGAAAACCGAGTCAAAGCTACAAAACATTGGGACAAATTTTGGCTTACGATATTAGTCGAAAACTAAATCAAATTGAAATTTCGACGTACAAAAAACAAGACGGCTTACGAAACCAGGAAACCAATTTTGGCTGATGATTTTGGTTGAAAACTAATTCAAATAAAAACATCTAGACGCACAAAAAATTCCATGAATTTTGGCTGAAAATTATTGTCGAAAACCAACTGCAGTGAAAATTTGTACGTACAAAGCCAAAACAGTCTCAAAAACCTGAAGACAAATTTTTGCTATAAACTTGAGTCGAAAACCGAGTCAAAGCTACGAAACATTGGGAAACATTTTGGCCGACAATTTTACTCGAAAACTCAATCAAATTGAAATTTCGACGTACTAAAAACAAGACAGCCTAGGAAACCCAAAAACCAATTTTGACTGATGATTTTGGCTTAAAACCAAATCAAATTTGAAAATTTGGACGTACAAAAAATTCCATGAATTTTGGCTGAGAATGTTTGTCGAAAACCAACTGCAATGAAAATTTGAACGTACAAAAGCCAAACTGTCTCAAAAACCAGAGGACAAATTTTTTGATATTAACTTGAGTCAAAAACCGGGTCAAAGCTACGAAACATTGGGAAATATTTTGGCTGACAATTTTAGTCGAAAACTAAATCAAATTGAAATTTGGACGTACTAAAAACAAGATGGCCTACAAAACCCGGAAACCAATTTTGGCTGAAGATTTTGGTTGAAAACTAATTTAAATACAAAAATTTAGACGCACAAAAAATTCCATGAATTTTGGCTGAAAATTATTGTCGAAAACCAACTGCAGTGAAAATTTGTACGTACAAAGCCAAAACAGTCTCAAAAACCTGAAGACAAATTTTTGCTATAAACTTGAGTCGAAAACCGAGTCAAAGCTACGAAACATTGGGAAACATTTTGGCCGACAATTTTACTCGAAAACTCAATCAAATTGAAATTTCGACGTACTAAAAACAAGACAGCCTAGGAAACCCAAAAGCCAATTTTGACTGATTTTGGCTTAAAACCAAATCAAATTTAAAAATTTGGACGTACAAAAAATCCCATGAATTTTGGCTGAGAATGTTTGTCGAAAACCAACTGCAATGAAAATTTGAACGTACAAAAGCCAAACTGTCTCAAAAACCAGAGGACAAATTTTTTGATATTAACTTGAGTCAAAAACCGGGTCAAAGCTACGAAACATTGGGAAATATTTTAGCTGACAATTTTAGTCGAAAACTAAATCAAATTGAAATTTCGACGTACCAAAAACAAGACGGCTTACGAAACCAGGAAAACAATTTTGGCTGATGATTTTGGTTGAAAACTAAATTAAATAACAAAAATTTAGACGCACAAAAAATTACATGAATTTTGGCTAAGAATGTTTGTCGAAAACCACCTGCAATGAAAATTTGAACGTACAAAAGCCAAACCGTCTCAAAAACCAGAGGACACATTTTTTGATATTAACTTGAGTCAAAAACCGGGTCAAAGCTACGAAACATTGGGAAATATTTTAGCTGACAATTTTAGTCGAAAACTAAATCAAATTGAAATTTCGACGTACCAAAAACAAGACGGCTTACGAAACCAGGAAAACAATTTTGGCTGATGATTTTGGTTGAAAACTAAATTAAATAACAAAAATTTAGACGCACAAAAAATTACATGAATTTTGGCTAAGAATGTTTGTCGAAAACCACCTGCAATGAAAATTTGAACGTACAAAAGCCAAACCGTCTCAAAAACCAGAGGACACATTTTTTGATATTAACTTGAGTCAAAAACCGGGTCAAAGCTACGAAACATTGGGAAATATTTTGGCTGACAATTTTAGTCGAAAACTAAATCAAATTGAAATTTGGACGTACTAAAAACAAGATGGCCTACAAAACCCGGAAACCAATTTTGGCTGAAGATTTTGGTTGAAAACTAAATTAAATAAAAAAATTTAGACGCACAAAAAATTCCATGAATTTTGGCTGAAAATTATTGTCGAAAACCAACTGCAGTGAAAATTTGTACGTACAAAGCCAAAACAGTCTCAAAAACCTGAAGACAAATTTTTGCTATAAACTTGAGTCGAAAATCGAGTCAAAGCTACGAAACATTGGGAAACATTTTGGCCGACAATTTTACTCGAAAACTCAATCAAATTGAAATTTCGACGTACTAAAAACAAGACAGCCTAGGAAACCCAAAAGCCAATTTTGACTGATGATTTTGGCTTAAAACCAAATCAAATTTAAAAATTTGGACGTACAAAAAATTCCATGAATTTTGGCTGAGAATGTTTGTCGAAAACCAACTGCAATGAAAATTTGAACGTACAAAAGCCAAACTGTCTCAAAAACCAGAGGACAAATTTTTTGATATTAACTTGAGTCAAAAACCGGGTCAAAGCTACGAAACATTGGGAAATATTTTGGCTGACAATTTTAGTCGAAAACTAGATCAAATTGAAATTTCGACGTACCAAAAACAAGACGGCTTACGAAACCAGGAAAACAATTTTGGCTGATGATTTTGGTTGAAAACTAAATTAAATAACAAAAATTTAGACGCACAAAAAATTACATGAATTTTGGCTAAGAATGTTTGTCGAAAACCAACTGCAATGAAAATTTGAACGTACAAAAGCCAAACCGTCTCAAAAACCAGAGGACACATTTTTTGATATTAACTTGAGTCAAAAACCGGGTCAAAGCTACGAAACATTGGGAAATATTTTGGCTGACAATTTTAGTCGAAAACTAAATCAAATTGAAATTTGGACGTACTAAAAACAAGATGGCCTACAAAACCCGGAAACCAATTTTGGCTGAAGATTTTGGTTGAAAACTAAATTAAATAAAAAAATTTAGACGCACAAAAAATTACATGAATTTTGGCTGAAAACGTTTGTCGAAAACCAACTGCAATGAAAATTTGTACATACAAAGCCAAAACAGTCTCAAAAACCTGAAGACAAATTTTTGCTATAAACTTGAGTCGAAAACCGAGTCAAAGCCACGAAACATTGGGAAACATTTTGGCTGACAATTTTAGTCGAAAACTAAATCAAATTGAAATTTGGTCATACTAAAAACGAGACGGCCTACAAAACCCAGAAACCAATTTTGACTGATGATTTTGGTCGAAAACCAAATCAAATTTTAAAATTTGGACGTATCAGGGTTTCATAGACCATCTTGGTTTCTGTACTTCCAAATTTAAATTTGATTTAGTTTTCAACAAACCTTTTCAGACAGACATTGACCCCTGGTTTCGTAAAGCGTCTCAGTTTTCATGCGTCCAAAATTCCATTAAGTTTGGTTTTCGACCGGTGTACGAGATAGGGGGACAACTTTTGGCTGAAAATTTCTGTCGAAGACAGAATCAAACGGAATTTGGAGGTACGAAAACCGAGGCTAAATTTTTACGAAAATCTTCAATAGCCTAATGTTACAAAAAGTAGGGCATATAAAAACCGAGGTACCACTCGTGTGTCATAATCACATACTCATTATCAGGTTGAAAACATGTCACCTGTAAAACTGACAAAGCGCATTTGTTCTGTGCCCAGGTTCCTTTCTTGAGGATTAGACTTCACCACATGTGTCCCTGTCTTCCCAGGCTGCGCTGCATCACTGTGGAGGAAGGACGATCTAAATGTCTCTTACCCTACATAGAGCAAGACTACATCTGAGCACACGCACACTATTTCTCCCTCATGACCTAATAATGTATTTTATTTCTAATAATGACGTCTATTTACTAATTAATTGCTTTGATAAATTAGCCACGAAATTAAATTAATTTCAATATTTCCACATTGGTTTGTGTCCTCTGTTCAATAGACACCTGTACACCGACCTTTGACCTCATCTGAAGAAATGGGAAGTGCCTGTCTAATTCTAGCATTGCTAAGTATATAATATTTATAATATTAATAATATTTATGTATGCTGAATTTAAAGATTAAATCAGAACAAGTGTGCCCTGATTGCCAACCAAGGAGAGGCGTGTCCTGATTGCCAACCAGGGACAGGTGTGTCCTGACTGACATACAGAGACAGGTGTGTACTGATTGCCAACCAGAGACAGGTGTGTACTGATTGCCAACCAGAGACAGGTGTATCTTGATTGCCAACCAGGGACAGGTGTGTCCAGATTACCAACCAGGGACAAGTGTGTCCTGATTGCCAACCAGGGACAGGTGTGTCCTGACTGCCAACCAGGGACAAGTGTGTCCTGACTGCCAAACAGAGACAGGTGTGTACTGATTGCCAACCAGAGACAGGTGTATCTTGATTGCCGCCCAGGGACAGGTGTGTCCAGATTACCAACCAGGGACAAGTGTGTCCAGATTACCAACCAAGGACAGGCGTGTCCTGATTGCCAACCAGTGACAGGTGTGTCCTGACTGCCAACCAGGGACAGGTGTGGCCTGACTGCCAAACAGAGACAGGTGTGTCCAGATTACCAACCAAGGACAGGCGTGTCCTGATTGCCAACCAGGGACAGGTGTGTCCTGACTGCCAACCAGGGACAGGTGTGTCCTGACTGCCATACAGAGACAGGTGTGTGCTGATTGCCAACCAGAGACAGGTGTATCTTGATTTCCGCCCAGGGACAGGTGTGTCCAGATTACCAACCAGGGACAAGTGTGTCCTGATTACCAACCAGGGACAGGTATGTCCAGATTACCAACCAAGGACAGGCGTGTCCTGATTGCCAACCAGGGACAGGTGTGTCCTGACTGCCAACCAGGGACAGGTGTGGCCTGACTGCCAAACAGAGACAGGTGTGTCCAGATTACCAACCAAGGACAGGCGTGTCCTGACTGCCAACCAGGGACAGGTGCGGCCTGACTGCCAAACAGAGACAGGTGCGCACTGATTGCCAACCAGAGACAGGTGTATTTTGATTGCCAACCAGGGACAGGTGTGTCCAGATTACCAACCAGGGACAAGTGTGTCCTGATTGCCAACCAGGGACACGTGTGTATATAGTGTCAGTATTGACAATGGCCTGTATTTACTTGGTATCAAATTGATATCATAGTTAATTTCAATACCACCAGTATCAAATCGTTACTCGGGTGATGAGATTGTTTTTTTTTTTGTTTCATTACAATGTTTATTTCCACAATTATCTGGGTTATTGTCGTGCTCGTTGTATTTTTGGTATTGTTATATCAATATACTGTAAAAAGTATCAGTGTTGGTCTGTATTTACTTGATATCGGAGTGACATCAAGATGTAGGTGGTAAGCGGTGTTTTGCAGCTGCCTTTATCAACACAAACACAGCCGTTTACATTCCCGAAGGTGAAGCTTTACTGTGGAACAGAGCTGTCAAGCAAACATGGTTCTCTACCACATGTCAACCGGCAGGTTTCGGTGAGAAAATTGTGGTAATAAATCGGCTCTTACCGTAGACATGAGCGGATCTTGCGTCCTCCTGCAGCTGCGGACTCTCTTACCTCCTCCCACCGGAGACACTGGCGGTCACCACACCCGTGGCCACACCCCTCCGACTTTCAGGTACCATATAATCTCACTAAAACACTAGTAACACAATAAGCAGATAAGGGATTTTCCACAATTATCCTAGTAAATGTGTTTAATAACATCTAAATCGCTCCCACTGCCCTCGCCTTTTTTTTCTTCTTCTAGTCCTTCACTCTCACTATCCTCATCCACAAATCTTTTATCCTCGCTCAAATTAATGGGGAAATTGTCGCTTTCTCGGTCCGAATCGCTCTTGCTGCTGGTGGCCATGATTATAAACAATGTGAGGATGTGAGGAGCTCCACAACCCGTGACGTCACGCGCAAATCGTCTGCTACTTCCGGTAAAGGCAAGGCTTTTTTTATTAGTGACCAAAAGTTTCGAACTTTATGGTCGACGTTCTCTACTAAATCCTTTCAGCAAAAATATGGCAATATCGCGAAATGATCAAGTATGACACATAGAATGGACCTGCTATCCCCGTTTAAATAAGAAAATCTCATTTCAAAAGGCCTTTAAAATTGCAATTTAGTAAACTAACCCGGCCGTATTGGCATGTGTTGCAATGTTAATATTTCATCATTGATAAATAAACTATCAGACTGCATGGTCGGTAGTAGTGGGTTTCATCCATCCATCCATTTTCTACCGCTTATTCCCTTTCGGGGTCGCGGGGGGCGCTGGCGCCTATCTCAGCTACAATCGGGCGGAAGGCAGGGTACACCCTGGACAAGTCGCCACCTCATCGCAGGGCCAACACAGATAGACAGACAACATTCACACTCACATTCACACACTAGGGCCAATTTGGTGTTGCCAATCAACCTATCCCCAGATGCATGTCTTTGGAAGTGGGAGGAAGCCGGAGTACCCGGAGGGAACCCAAGCATTCACGGGGAGAACATGCAAACTCCACACAGAAAGATCCCGAGCCTGGATTTGAACCCAGGACTGCAGGAACTTCGTATTGTGAGGCAGACGCACTAACCCCTCTCCCACCGTGAAGCCCTAGTGGGTTTCAGTAGGCCTTTAATTATCCATTATTAAGCATTTATTTTCAGTTCATTCCCAACATATGACACGTTTGTGAAATTGTATTCCAAAATAAAACTGACTCCTCGTAAACTTTGACTTATTGTAGCTATTGTGAAGATTCCAGCGCATTAGACTTCTTAAAGATTGTAAAATTTTTAAAAAAGTACCCCAAAAAATGGTGACCAAGCAGTCGTCAAAGATCATGACTTGTTAAGACGCATCACTCCGGAGGAAACACAATAACAATCGTTCGACCAAACAGTGTTGGGTGCAAAAAAACCCTATCCGAGTGGTGCATCGTCTTCCTTTTTACTCTCTGTAGCCTGCCAGCAGCGACGTCTGCCCGGTGACGCGGTTACGTCATCGTCGGTGTGCGGAAAGAGTGTCTCTCTCTCAAGAAAACCTCCCAACCGGGTGTTTTTTTTTTTCCTTCTCTCTTTTTTTTAATTTTTAATTAAATTAAATTGAATCAAACCGAGACAGTTTTTCTCCAATGGCGGCCTCGGTGGGTAAGACGGAGCTGCAAATGGACGAAGGTGGCCAGGCAGTTTTGTCTGAAAACAGCATCGATATCGACGAGGAAGAGCTGGAGAATATCACAAAGAAACACCGAGGAGACGATAAGTCGACGCTGCCGCTGCACTCACCTTGGACATTTTGGCTGGACAGGTAGTTAAAATTCATCGTCTTTTAACGCGTTTTTTTTGCTTCCCAATAAGAGCAAGGCTGACGGAGGCGAGAATTATTCAGGGCCTCCAGGAGCAAATAGCGGTTATGTTATTTGACTTTTCCGTGTCTTTTTTTTTAAACAATACACTAACAGTACTTCAATTTTTGGGCTATGTTGGTTTTTTTTTAGTCCTATGTGTGTTAAACTGAAGTCTTAAAACGAAAGAAAGCTTAAACTGTTTGGCTAGTATGACCTTTTCACCATGACATAATGAAAATGATACTTTCCCACTTTTACGGAGTCACGTGAACGTTACGTGTGATGCCAACTTGATTGAATGCTTTACCTTGGAGCAGGGGTCTCAAACTCAACCAAAGAACGAGATTCCTCTACAGAATCTCCTCTCTGGTCAACAAAAGCACCTTGAGGATTCTAGCGGGAACTCTCATTCAACCCTTCTTCGATTACACTTGCACCTCCTGGTACCCCAGCGCCTCCAAAACCCTCAAATCTAGACTCCAAACATCCCAGAATAAGCTAATCCGGTTACTTTTAGACCTCCACCCCAGATCACACCTCAATCCAACTCACTTCTCCAAAGTGGGCTGGCTCAGGGTGGAGGACAGAGTAAAAAAACTTGCACTGAGCCTGGTCTATAAAATCCGCTACACCTCCTTGATACCGAAGTACATGTCAAACTACTTCCTTAACGTAAATGACCGCCATAACCACAACACCAGGGGGAGCTCCACAAACCACGTTAAACCCAGATTCCGATCTAACAGAGGTCTTAAGTCATTCTCTTTCTATGCCACATCAATGTGGAATGCACTCCCAACAGGTATAAAAGTAAGAGCATCTCTATATTCCTTCAAAACCGCTCTAAAACAACACCTCCAGGCAACTTCAACACTTTACTAATACCCTCCTCCATTCACATCCCATCTCCCCGGATTATAAACAACTCAAATGTACTTCTAATGTATATACTTGTTCTTATGCTATCTGAACTCACTATGTTCTCTGCTGGCTGTACATATCCTACTAAATAAGACCTACACTGTTTCAATGTCCACATTTCTCTGTTGATGCAATTGTTGATGACTGAAGTACTGATATCTACCAAAGCTCCTCATCCCACCCCCCGGATTGTAAATAATGTAAATAATTCAATGTATATACTATGATGATTAACCTGTGTGATGGCTGTATTATGTTGATAGTATATATTTGTACCATGAATTGATTAACGTGGACCCCGACTTAAACAAGTTGAAAAACTTATTCGGGTGTTACCATTTAGTGGTCAATTGTACGGAATATGTACTGAACTGTGCAATCTACTAATAAAAGTATCAATCAATCAATCAAACACGGGATGCAGAGTCTGGGTGAGGCTGGGCCGCAAGACAAGATTGCATACTCCTCAGCATGTTTAGTTGTTCAATGACGTTTCAAATTGTATTCCTTGTGCACCACAACTTTTTCTGTGCAAATAAGACACGTCGGGGTGCCCCTGTCTCAACAAAGAAATATTGCATCCCCCACTTTTCTTGGAATTGTCTTTGCAGATCACCAACCTTTCTCTTCTTCACTGCAGGCTTTGAAAAAGACATGTTTGGGGTTGTGGAATATATTTGTATTCAGCCGACGCAGGGAGAATAATGTTATTTCCATAATGTGTGTCGTTCCGCTTTTCCTCCCGACAGCAACGCGGCGGTTGGCGGATAATAGCCTGGAAAGTACCGGGATAGCGAGCGCAAAAAAGTGGCGGCTGTGTTATCCGGCGTCATATAGAAATATATGTAGTGTTCATCGTATACGGCAATGCAAATTAAACGATAAAAAAAAACAAATAATGGTTTAAATTGGTCCAGGTTATCGAGGTCTGTTATTACTGACGGACAGGTGTCGCAGTGTGACTGCAGCCAAGCACGTAAGAAAACCCTCGTGTCCATGGCAACGTCTGTCGCTTTCACTCATTTGCCGCTTTTCCACTAACGCAGGGGGAGGCAACCCAGAACGTTGAAAGAGCCATTTTGGATCCAATTATACAATGCTTTCAAGCGCCATTCATACAAAACTCGTGGGCCGTACTAACATTAAACTTTCATATTGAGGTGTGGGCTGCAAAATTATGTCACGCGGGCCGCAATTGCCCCGCGGGCCGCGTGTCTGAGACCCCTGCCTAGGAGGGAATGTTGTTGACCAAAAAAGCTATTTTTAATCCCCCATTGTGTTTATGGAATAATCTTCAAATTTAAAAAAGTAAAAAATGTCCTGTACAGGAAGTTAAAGGCCCACTGAAATTAGATTTTTTTATTCAAACGTTTATAGCAGGTCCATTGTATGTGTCATACTTGATCATTTCGCGATATTGCCATATTTTTGCTGAAAGGATTTAGTAGACAACATCGACGATAAAGTTCGCAACTTTTGGTCGCTAATAAAAAAGCCTTGCCTTTACCGGAAGTAGCAGACGATGTGCGCGTGACGTCACGGGTTGTAGGGCTCCTCACATCCTCATATTATTTATAATCATAGCCTCCAGCAGGAAGAGCTATTCGGACCGAGAAAGCGATGATTTCCCCATTAATTTGAGCGAGGATGAAAGATTCGGGGATGAGGAAAGTTAGAGTGAAGCACAAAAAAAATAAAAAAGAAAAGGCGACGGCTGCAGGCGGGGGCAGGGGGAGCGATTCAGATGTTATTAGACACATTTACTAGGATAATTCTGGAAAATCCCTTATCTGCTTATTGTGTTATAATAGTGTTCTAGTGAGATTATAAAGTCATACCTGAAAGTCGGAGGGCTGCGGTGAATGCCAGTGTCTCTGAGAGAAGCCAATGGAGGAGCCAAGATCACAGCTGCCTTTTTGACAGCTGCAGGAGGAGGTGGTATAATCCACTGAAGTCTCCGGTAAGAGCCGACTTAATATCACAATGTTCCCATCCAAAAACTTGCTGGTTGACGTAGAGAAACATGTTCGCTTGACCACTCTGTGTTAAAGCTTCACAAAAACGAAACACCGGCTGGGTTTCAGTGCTAAAGGCAGCTGCAATCCACCGCTTTCTACCAACAGCATTATTCTTTATAGTCTCCATTATTAATTGAACAAATTGCAAAAGATTCAGCAACACTGATGTCCAAATTACTGTGTAATTATGCAATGAAAAGAGACGACTTTTAGCCGTGTGTGGTGCTGGGCTAATATGTCCCCTCCAACCCGAGACGTCACAAACACGCGCCATCATACCCGTCATCATTCCGCGACGTTTTCAACAAGAAACTCAGCGGGAAATTTAAAATTGTAATTTAGTAAACAAAACCGGCCGTATTGGCATGTGTTGCAATGTTAATATTTCATCATTGATATATAAACTATT
The DNA here is from genome assembly GCF_033978795.1 of Nerophis ophidion. Classification (NCBI taxonomy): domain Eukaryota; kingdom Metazoa; phylum Chordata; class Actinopteri; order Syngnathiformes; family Syngnathidae; genus Nerophis; species Nerophis ophidion. The sequence goes on from NC_084626.1 coordinate 26,136,635, forward strand.
TGACTGCGTGGTCGCTAGTAGTGGGTTTCAGTAGGCCTTTAATGTCGCTGACATAATGAAAATGATACTTTCCCACTTTTACGGAGTCACGTGAACGTTACTTGTGATGCCAACTTGATTGAATGCTTTGCCTTGGAGGGAATGTGGTTAACCAAAAGCTATTTTTAATCCCCCATTGTGTTTATGGAATCATTTTCAAATTTTAAAAAGTAAAAAATGTCCTGTACAGGAAGTTAAAATTGTCCTGCAGCAAGTCCATGTCATTACGGACTTTCCACTTGAATGCCTTTTCTTTCTGAAGTGACCTTGTTATGGGTTTACTCAATGTCTCAGATTATGTAATGTAGAATAGAATTGAAAGTACTTTATTGATTCCTGGGGGAAATTCAGCACCACATTTCGCTCACAATAGACAATAATAATAATATATAACATATATTAAATATATAGTAGATCATTAATATAAATCAGGGCTGGGTGATATTGCCTTTTTTTAATATTGCAATATTTTTAGGCCATATCGCGATATACGATATATATTACGATATTTTGCCTTGGCCTTGAATGAACACTTGACACATATAACCACAGCAGTATGATGATTCTGTGTGTCTACTTTAAAACATTTTTCTTCATACTGCATTCATATATGCTACTTTTAAACTTTCATGCATAGAGGGAAAGCACAACTAAGTCAATTGACCAAAAGTGTATTTATTAAAGTTATTAAGGAATGGCACAAACATTCAAGTCATTTCCAAAACAAAGTGCAAGATAGTCAGAGACATTTTAAGTGTCAAATAAAAATGACCTGCATAAATAAGAAATCAAATAGTATTCGTCCTTCACTATGTGGTATGTTACTAAGGTTATGAAATTCTCTTCATTCTCTAGCGAGTGACTTTTCAAATGATGCTACATATTAGCAGTAATGCTACTTTTTATAGCAACACTTGACAAATTACGGTTCGACATATTCCCACTTGAAGTCGAACCACCGCCAGACGAAGGACTCCCTGCTGTTTTTATTGGGAATTAAGTCTTCCTTCATTTGTTACCAGATCCGCACCTTCTTTCTCTCGTACGGCTACGTTAGCAGCTAACGTAGCCCAGTATGCTACCTCTCTGTCCTGCGAGGGCGGACACGTATGTGACGTATGACGTGACAGTATGTGACGTATGTAAGAATGTGCGTCTGCTTGTCTGGGAGAAGGAAAGACAGGAAATATTGAGAAGAGCCTGAAGTGTACGCCCGCAGCTAAAAGCAACTGCGTGAGAACGTATACTCAAATATTACGATATAGTCATTTTCTTTATCGCACAGAGACAAACCCGTGATATATCGATATATCGCCCAGCCCTAATATAAATATATTCTACATTTAAGTGCAGTCAAGAAGGAACATATGGATTATACAGTCTGATGGCTATCGGTATGAAGGAACTCCTGTGTCGTTCCGTGTTACATTTCGGGAGTCTGAGCATTCCACTGAACGTGCTCATTCGTTCCGCAAGGTAGTAGTCATAAAAACTATAAAACAAAACAAAAACAACGAGAAACGGCTACAGTTTGACAGTGTAACAAACAGGTGTCCAACTCAAGAAATATGTCCCTGGACACATGAGGACTTTGAATATGACCAATGTATGATCCTGTAACAACTTGGTATCAGATTGATACCCAAATTTGTGGTATCATCCAAAACTAATGTAAAACATCCAAACAACAGAAGAATAAGTGATTATTACATTTTAACAGAAGTTCAGATAGGACAAGTGAAAAGAGAAATTAAGCAGATATTAACAGTAAATGAACAAGTAGATTGATAATTAATTTTTTACCACTTGTCCTTTATAATTTTGACAAAATAGTAGAATATAAATGACACAATATGTTACTGCATATGTCAGCAGCTAAATTAGGAGCCTTTGTTTGCTTACTTACTACTAAAAGACAAGTTGTCTTGTATGTTCACTATTTTATTTAAGGACACATTTGCAGTAAGAAACATATGTTTAATGTACTGTAGGTTTTTTTTTGTTAAAATAAAGCCAAAATTGCATATTTTTGTGGTCCCCTTTTATTTAGAAAAGTACCAAAAAGTATCGAAATACACTTTGGTACGGGTACCAAAATATTGGTATCGGGACAACACTGGTGTGTACTGATGTTAAAGACAATGTACACTTCATTTGCACATGTAATATATCACTGTACTGATTAATAATTGCGTTATAATTCCACAAGAGCACGTCTTTGCACTTTAGGCACTTAGACACTCAAGAGGCTTCCTTGTCTCCTTGTTAGTGTGCTCAAATTTTAGAAATGATGTACACTTCACTGCACACGTAACATATCACCATGTTGCCAATCAAACGCGTTATAACTTAAATGGGAACATTATCACCAGACCTATGTAAGCGTCAATATATACCTTGATGGTGCAGAAAAAAGACCATCTATTTTTTTAACCGATTTCCGAACTCTAAATGGGTGAATTTTGGCGAATTAAACGCCTTTCTGTTTATCCGGCTGGAGGCGATGACGTCAGAATGTGACGTCGCCGAGGTAACACACCCGCCATTTTCATTTTCAACACATTACAAACACCGGGTCTCAGCTCTGTTATTTTCCGTTTTTTTGACTATTTTTTGGAACCTTGGAGACATCATGCCTCGACGGTGTGTTGTCGGAGGGTGTAAAAACACTAACAGGGAGGGATTCAAGTTGCACCACTGGCCCAAAGATGCGAAAGTGTCTGCCGCCCGACCCCCATTGAATGTACCGGAGTGTCTCCACATTTGACCGGCGATGCTAAGACAGACATGGCACAGAGATGTATGGATAACCTGCAGATGCATTTGCAAAGATAGTCAACGAAATCACAAAGGTGAGTTTTGTTGATGTTGACTGCCATCTAATCGATGCTAACATGCTACGCTAATCGATGCTAACCTGCTATTTACCGGCGGTGCTAAAGCAGACATGGCACAGAGATGTATGGATAACCTGTAGATGCATTTGCAACTATATTACGTTTCCTTCCACCAACTTTTAATGCGAAAAAAACACTTACCAATCGACAGATTTAAGTTGCTCCAGTGTCAAAAGATGCGAAAGTCCTGATCGTTTGGTCCGCACATTTTACCGGCGATGCTAACGCAGCTATTCGGCCATGCCATGGCTATGAATAGCGTCAATGGCTATTCGCTCAATAGCTTCAGTTTCTTCTTCAATATTTTCATACTCCAACCATCTGTTTCAATACATGCGTAATCTGTTGAATCGCTTAAGTCGCTGAAATCCGAGTTTGAATCCGAGCTAATGTCACTATATCTTTCTGTGGTATTCCCATTGTTTGTTTACATTGGCAGCACTGTGTGACGTCACAGGGAAATGGCCAGTGTCTTCGCAGAGAGTCTAAAATAAGGCACTTTAAAGCTTTATTTAGGGATATTCCGAGACCGGTAAAATTTTGAAAAATACTTCAAAAAATACAACAAGCCACTGGGAACTGATTTTTATTGTTTTTAACCCTTTTGAAATTGTGATAATGTTCCCCTTTAACAAGTGTAGGGATTAAAGATGGATAATCATCGCAGGGGTCTGTGTAAGTGGCTGGTTTTAAAGATAACGTACATGTCATTGTATACATAAAAATAAACATAATAACAGAGGTGTTTTGCCTATAAGTCGGTGTGGGCTGTGGCTAATTTTCTAGGCTTCTGATTGGACAAACTGTGCATGACAGCTGGTGAATGCGTTTGTGTACACAGAGACCGTTTTGAAACTACACGAGGTATGTGTTTTTCGAACTCTCTGTGTTTGTGTGGACATGGCCTAAACCTGAAGGTTATCTGATCATGTAACAAGATAGTTCAAGATTTGTTATGTTGTCAACAATCCCTAAATATTTGCTGGTCAACTTGATTTAGGATTTCAAAGCAAGTTATCTTATCAATTTACACGTAAAAAAAAAATATAGTAATCAAACACATTGGCAGTTGTGTTAAAGCCATGATGTGGTACGGTTATATTTCTACATATTCACTGTTACAAGCTTCCCTTTTACTGTGATGTGGTCCTCAATGAAAAGTACTGTATTTTCCTGACTATAAGGCGCACTTAAAATCTTTTTTCCCTCTCACAACTCAACAGTACGCCTTATAACCCAGTGCGCCTAATGTACGGAATAATTCTGGTTTTGCTTACCGACCTTGAAGCAATTTTATTTGGTACATGGTGTTATGATAAGTATGACCAGTAGATGGCAGTCAAACATAAGAGATACGTGTAGACTGCAATATAATGGCAATAGTTACCTTCTCAGTGGCCTTGGGGGTAGAGTGTCCGTCCTGAGATAGGTAGGTCGTGAGTTCAAACCCCGGCCGAGTCCTACCAAAGATGATAAAAATGGGACCCATTACCTCCCTGATTGGCACTTAGCATCAAAGTTTGGTATTTGGGGTTAAATCACCAAATGATTCCCGGTCACGTCCACCGCTGCTGCTCACTGCTCCCCTGTGGGGATAGATCAAATGCAGAGGATAATTTCACCGCACCTAACTTTATTTTTAACTTAAATAATGATCGTAAACAACACTAACATTGTATATGTTCCATTGATAATATAGACCATTATGCACGGCGTTCAAAAATCAATCAAAATGTTTTAGTACGACTTTGGTAAGCTGTGAAGCCGCACCGCTTGATGGATTGTCAGCGCATTAAACATACTAGTATTTTTATGGTGTGTGTATAAGGTAAGACGTATTATCTGGCGTTTTGTTTCACAATATTATGCAAAAGCAACTTTTCTTACCTTCTGGTACCTGCTGATCTGTATTTGGGATCTGCATGAATCCTGAAAAATTGCATGCCTTTGTAGTCCGTGTCGACACCGTAGTTGATAAGCTTCTTCTTTTTCTCTATCTTCTTGTCATGGGACTTTCATCCTCCACTGTTGCCATTTCTAATATAAAGTAGTGTAAAGTTCTTACTTATATCTGTCAGTAAACTCACCATGAAAGCTTTAAAACACCCCGGTGTAGTGAGTTTACATTATTCACCCAGGAAACTTTAGTTATTAGAGAGTTCCAGTTTGGACGTTTTTTCACGAGACACATAATATGACTCCTTTAATGCTGTAACGGATCACCCTGTGTTCATGGAGGCTTCAATAAGCAGCAGTTCATCCTCCGTATATTCAGCTTCAAAAAGATAAGGTTGTGAATCCGTATCAGCCAAAAAATAGTCGTCTGTTCCCAAATCTGCCATGATTAATCAACGCACGCATTTCTTTCCAGAAGTAGGAACACACATTTGTTGCCGGGACTGTTATGGACAAGTAAATAAATGTGCTGGGAAAAGAAGTTTCGGCAATGCTTAAAATGACCGTATGAATGTGTCTGTTACTATATATATATATTTATATATATATATGTATGTATGTATGTATGTATGTATGTATGTTATGTATGGTATGTATGTATGTATGTATGTATGTATGTATGTATCTATGTATATTGGGGCGGCATCGCTCGGTTGGTAGAGCGGCCGTGCCAGCAACTTGAGGGTTGCAGGTTCGATTCCCGCTTCCGCCATCCTAGTCACTGCCGTTGTGTCCTTGGGTAAGACACTTTACCCACCTGCTCTCAGTGCCACCCACGCTGGTTTAAATGTAACTCAGATATTGGGTGAGTTGATTTCAAACATTCATTCAAACTACAGTATCATCAACAACAGCGTTGATACAACAACAAGCGCAGGCTGTTCTGAAAACATCCCCCCCCCGAGGACTCCTCAGTGATGGACGCTTTTGACCTCTCTCCCTCCTCAACGACACCTGGAGTCGAACTTTTGGTTGCGTGCAGAACGGCCCCATGCCTATGTACACTACATCAACACATCCAAGACAATGGTCATACACCCCCCCCCCACGCCTCCCCCGTTACCACCACTGATTGATTCTCCTTCAGAATGATGGCAGTGCTTTATAGCAGCAGTACCAACCGAGGCCCAACTCTCCCCCTCTGTTGCGAGTTGATTATATGTAACATCTTTATGTGTGCATGCCAGGGAGTTTTTTTTCCCACTCCAGACAAAGCCCCCTTAGGATCCCAGTCTAGATTGTATTTTTTTACTCATCTTCTTCCCCACCGTTTTACCTTTTTCCTATCTTTTATGGGGCGCCTTGTTGCGACCCATCAGCGTTTCCGTTCTGTAACCCTGTACACTGTTTGTTGTTTGTCTTATCTTGAAAGGGTTTGTGCTGAAAACGAAGTTTTGTTGTACTCGTGCAATGACTATAAAGTCCTATCCTATCCTATCAAAAACATACCGTAGACATGTTCCATGTTTTAAGTGCCTTACGATGACTTTTTTTTTGTGATTTTACTCTGTATGTATAACATCGGCTTGAGTCGTGACCCAAAGAACAGAGTGCAGAGCCTAATTTTTTTCCATTTACTTTATTTAGGTCATTGCCAGGCACAACTGCTGCAGAATGTGAGTCCAATTTGAAGAAGATCTACACTGTGCAAACTGTTCAGGTGAGAATTGGTGGTTTAAAAAGCCATAAAATGTATTTCTACTAAAGTAGAGACAACCAGATTTAACCTGGAACCTTTCTTTTGTTTTGACATATAGAGTGTAACTCACTAATCTGTGCACAGTGTTGTAAGAATGAGTTGCCTTTTGTTTTTTTTCAGCTCTTCTGGAGTGTATACAATAACATCCCTCCAGCCACAGCACTCCCTGTGAGATGTAGCTACCACCTAATGCGCGGAGAACGCAGGCCACTCTGGTAAGTTGGTAGTACTTTTTGCTGTGGTCCAAACATAACATTGCATTGATAGAGATGCATTTCAATTGGTTAAAACATATTAAAACTTTTTTTTTTTTTAACTCAGATTACGCCTTTTATTGCGGAATTTGCTGAGTCGAGTGCGACTTTGAAGTTTCTTACAAAATGTCACATTTAGTGACATATTAAGTTTGGGGGTAAGCTATAATGATCAAATAATTTTTGAAAAATGTCAATCTTGTCTAGTAAGGCTGCAAGTTAATTCCCATTAATTTCCAGGGACAGTGTCCAACTTTGAATAATCAAAAAGTGGTCAAATATTTCCAAACTTCCCAAGCTTAATTACCCGTGGTAAAAATTCCGGAACGTTTCCGGAAATTTTCCACCCTTTTGCAACCCAAAGAATAAAATCGAATCCTTGATTCATAGCCCTAGTTTTTAGGCTTGTGCTAACCAACAAGAAAGACAACAAAGATGACTAATTTATTCAGAAATATTCGTTTGTCAGTTTTTGACAACAAAGCTTAAAAAGCGATGGGCGGATTTTAACGAAACTCTCAGGAATTGTCTGTAAAGGGGATAAAAAACAAGTGATTACATTTTGGTGTTGACTCAAATCCATTACCATACATTTACGTTACAAGACTCAACTTCTCAGTTTGTTCACGCTATCGGCCCCGCCTTCAGCCACAGAGACAAAGACAGTGGATGACTGATAAGAGGGCTCACTCTGTTTATTTCATTTAGTTGCTGACACCAATACAAAGAGTGAACCCTCTTACAAACTGTTGAGAAGCGACAGACAAACATAACAAACGCGCACTGACTTAGCAATTTAAGGCATCCTTCGATTCGCTGGGGTTTGTTTGTTTGTTAGCAACATAATTTAATAATTTAAGGGCATAATTTGATTAAACCTTCAGAAATGTCTGAAATGGGATAAGGAACAAGATATTTTTTTAAGGTTGATTTGTATTCTTGTCTGTTTTTTTAATAATTTTAAAAAATTTAACCTGTTAAGGTCCAAGCTGTTTGTTTACATGCTATTTTTATTTCTCTTTGCCATTTGGGCTTGTTGGACCCTAATTAGAATAATCATATTTTGGTATGATGTACTTAGTCCATAAGTACACAAACGTGTACTTTATGTGTAGTGACATGTTAAATATTATTTTTACACTTTTTTTCTCCACATTCCATTGTATATTATACTCTTCTGAAACCACTAGATGGCAGTATAAGTGTCCACATAAGCGGCCATAAGACCCCAATTCAGCAGTGAACACAATTTTGGAAATAAGAACTAAAAGGTGCTGTCCACACATGTAGCCACTAAGCCTTTAGAGGATAAGCAATCTTTACTATTATGTACATCGGACCTGGCGGGGGTCCGCACTTTCCGAGTCCTTTTCAGGTTTTCAATTGCATTGTTTTTTTATTCATGTCTTTTTGTTGGCTTTCTAACAGGGAAGAGGAAAGCAATGCAAAGGGAGGCGTGTGGAAGATGAAAGTACCAAAAGAAAGCACAGTAGGTGTTACACTCTCACAGTACAGTCTTCAAAAGTTGGGATGGCTTTATAGTGAATACAGAGTTGGTTGACCTGCTGCCAGTTCCATTACCTTATTTTTTTGGACCATAAGGCCCACGTAAAATCCTTTTCATTTTGTCTAAAATCGACATTGCGCCTTGTAACTCGGTACGCCTTGTTTAAGAAATAATTTTGGTTGTGCTTACCGACCTCAAATCTATTTTATCTGGTACATGGTAGAATGATACGTGTGACCAGTAGTCACACAAAATAGGTATGTGTTGACATCTTTTCAATAAATGACGGTAGCAAGTACAGGTATGCAAGTAAGACCAAAATTTTGATATTTCATTGAGAATATAGAACATTACACATGTGGCTCAAAAATCTGTCAACATGTTTAAGTTCGACTTTGGTAAGCTACAAAGCCGCACCGCTTGATGGAACAGGGAGCATCACGACTACCGTAGTCAAACGTACTGTGTTTCAAAAGAAGGGTTTTATTATGTTTTGTGTATAAGAATCCTAAAATGATTTGATTGATTGATTGAAACTTTTATTAGTACAGTACATATTGGACCAAAAAAAAAAAAAAACTAGTCTGGAGCCGCAATAAATTAAAAGCCTAATATAAGTGTTTAAATGAAGGCAACACATGATGTGTCTATATTAGCTATAATAGCCTACTATCAAAGTGACTGTGTCGCAGGCTGGAGCAAATCTTCTTTGACAGAAATGTTGAAATGTAATATTTATTAAACACATCTTTACAACATTAGAAAACATCCGATCCTGAAAGGGACAAGCGGTAGGAAATGGATGAATGGATGGACAGTAAATCAGAGGCTACTCAGAAGGTGAGATAACTCTTGGAAATGACTGTCTTTTAATGGCAAAAGGTATAGATGTGTGTGTTCAAGTTCAATCAATCAATCAATGTTTATTTATATAGCCCCAAATCACAAATGTCTCAAAGGACTGCACAAATCATTACGACTACAACATCCTCGGAAGAACCCACAAAAGGGCAAGGAAAACTCACACCCAGTGGGCAGAGAGAATTCCCATCCAGTGGGACGCCAGTGACAATGCTGACTATGAGAAACCTTGGAGAGGACCTCAGATGTGGGCAACCCCCCCCCCCCCCCTCTAGGGGACCGAAAGTAATGGATGTCGAGCGGGTCTAACATGATACTGTGAAAGTTCAATCCATAGTGGCTCCAACACAGCCGCGAGAGTTCAGTTCAAGCGGATCCAAGACAGCAGCGAGAGTCCCGTCCACAGGAAACCATCTCAAGTGGATCAGCAGCGTAGAGATGTCCCCAACCAGATACAGGCGAGCGGTCCATCCTGGGTCCCGACGAGCGGTCCATCCTGGGTCTCGACTCTGGACAGCCAGTACTTCATCCATGGTCATCGGACCGGACACCCTCCACAAGGGAGGGGGGGACATAGGAGAAAGAAAAGAAGCGGCAGATCAACTGGTCTAAAAAGGAGGTCTATTTAAAGGCTAGAGTATACAGATGAGTTTTAAGGTGAGACTTAAATGCTTCTACTGAGGTAGCATCTCGAACTGTTACCGGGAGGGCATTCCAGAGTACTGGAGCCCGAACGGAAAACGCTCTATAGCCCGCAGACTTTTTTTGGGCTTTGGGAATCACTAATAAGCCGGAGTCCTTTGAACGCAGATTTCTTGCCGGGACATATGGTACAATACAATCGGCAAGATAGGCTGGAGCTAGACCGTGTAGTATTTTATACGTAAGTAGTAAAACCTTAAAGTCACATCTTAAGTGCACAGGAAGCCAGTGCAGGTGAGCCAGTACAGGCGTAATGTGATCAAACTTTCTTGTTCTTGTCAAAAGTCTAGCAGCCGCATTTTGTACCAACTGTAATCTTTTAATGCTAGACATTGGGAGACCCGAAAATAATACGTTACAGTAATCGAGACGAGACGTAACAAACGCATGGATAATGATCTCGGCGTCTTTAGTGGACAAAATGGAGCGAATTTTAGGGATATTACGGAGATGAAAGAAGGCCGTTTTAGTAACGCTTTTAATGTGTGACTCAAAGGAGAGAGTTGGGTCGAAGATAATACCCAGATTTTTTACAGAGTCACCTTGTTTTATTATTTGGTTGTCAAATGTTAGAGTTGTATTATTAAATAGAGGTCGGTGTCTAGCAGGACCGATAATCAGCATTTCCGTTTTTTTGGCATTAAGTTGCAAAAAGTTAGCGGACATCCATTGTTTAATTTCATTAAGACACGCTTCCAACTGACTACAGTCCGGCGTGTAGGTCAGCTTTAGGGGCATGTAGAGTTGGGTGTCATCAGCATAACAGTGAAAGCTAATACCGTATTTGCGTATAATGTCACCCAGCGGCAGCATGTAGATGCTGAAGAGTACAGGGCCAAGGACCGAACCCTGGGGAACTCCACACGTTACCTTAACATAGTCCGAGGTCACATTGTTATGGGAAACAGCAGGCTGTCTTCTTCTAGAAGATTTATTACAATGTCTGGTAATGTTTGCTGTGGTCTGGTACAACATGGCACACTAACAACTATCTGAAATGTAGCCAATATTACATACAGATAATGTGTCATGAAACATGCAAAACTAAATTATATACAAAGAAAATAAAAGTAAAGGACTTTAAATGAATTCAAATATACTTACAAATGAGGCATAATAATGCAATATGTACATATAGCTAGCCTAAATAGCATGTTCGCATCGATTAGCTTGACCGAATATGCTTGATAAGCACTCACCTTTGTGCACGCACAGCATAAAATGTTTGGTGGAAAAAATGAGACAAAGGAGTGACATTAAGACATTTTGTCTTTTTGTGGCAGTGTCGGAGAAAGTTGTACATGTAAACAAACTACGGCGAGTTCAAGGATCGCTGAATTGAGTAGGACAAAACATTTTTTTTGCCAAATACTCTCATCAGTGAAGCATGTTTAATACAAACAGTGGGATTTCTTACAATTAGGAAGGTTTGTGTCATGTTTGTTCTCCTACAGAAAATATATTAAAACAAAATATATATTATTTTGTGATCTTTTTCCATTTTCACACATCTCTGAAAGAGGTCCAGGGAGCCACTAAAGGTGCGGGCAGAACAAAAAGTAGTTCCCACCAACCACGTTTTATTCAGACAAGATGTCAATGATTTAGTTACTTCACACTGTGCTCCTGTTCATTTTATAAACCATCTCAAATAAGTAAAGTGTCTAAAGTATCGATATTTTGTTTTGAGAATCAATATTAGAGCATAAAGTGCTGATGTCGTCCACTTTATAATCCGGTGTGCCCAATGGTCCAAAAAATACAATGTTGTATTTAGGTCACAATTAACAGTTGTTTTAGTTAGGACATGTCAACCTGTCTTTAAATGTATTATACATGGAGCCCTAGGACTGGGCGATATATCAAACATACTCGATATATCGCGGCTTTGTCTCTGTGCGATATAGAAAATGACTATATCGTGATATTCGAGTATACGTTCTCATGCAGTTGCTTTTAGCTGCGGGCATTACACTTACATGCATTTCTCAGTCTTTGTTGTCTCAACTTCTCACAGAGATATAAAACATTCTTACATACGTCACATACTATCGCGCATACAACGTCATACGCTCTCGCCGAGCAGAGAGGTAGCTGTGATGCTAATGGTGCACTGCAAGTGGTAATACGAGAGAAAGAAAGTGCAAATCTGGTAACAAATGAAGGAAGAATTAATTCCCAAGAAAAACAGCTGGGTCGGTAGTCTGGCAGTGGTTTGGCTTCAAGCGGGAAGATGTTTTACGAGTATGCGGCAAAATCGTTGGTAGAAAAAGTAGCATTACTGCTAATTTGTAGCACCAATTGAAAAGTCACCCGCTAGAGCCGGGGTGTCAAACTCAAATACAGAGTGGGCCAAAATTTAAAACTGAACAAAGCCGCGGGCCAATGTTGAACAAATTAACCTTTTAATAGGGACCCAAACAAGTTTTGCAATGAATATTGGACAAGCAAGGCTTAAATAGGGCAGGGGTTAGTGCATCTTCCTCACAATACGAAGGTCCTGAGTAATCCTGGGTTCAATTCCGGGCTCGGGATCTTTCTGTGCGGAGCTTGCATGCTCTCCCCGTGACTGCGTGGGTTCCCTCCGGGTACTCCGGCTTCCTCCCATGGAACAGGCAGAGCTTATATAACGTAATAGTGCAAAATCAACTTTCAAAAAACATCAGTGGTATATTAAATAAAACGTAATTTAAAAAATGAATGCCTCCTTTCTATTTGCAGCCTTCTGAGGTAAATATCAACATTAACTTTTTCCGCAGGCTAATAAGTTCGAAAATAAAATAAAAATTAGGTAGGCGGGGTTTGGTGGTAGCGGGGGGTGTATATTGTAGCATTCCGGAAGAGTTAGTGATGCAAGGTGTCCTGGGTATTTGCTCTTTTGTGTTTATGTTGTGTTACGGTGTGGGTGTTCTCCCGAAATGTGTTTTGTCATTCTTGTTTGGTGTGGGTTCACACTGTGGCGCATATTTGTAACAATGTTAAAGTTGTTTATACGGCCACCCTCAGTGTGACCTGTATGGCTGTTGACCAAGTATGTGTGTGTGAAAGCCGCATATATTATGTGACTTGGCCGGCACGCTGTTTATATGGAGGAAAAGAGGACGTGACGGCATGTTGTAGAGGACAGTGCCTTTAAGCCATGCTCCCAATATCGTTGTCCGGGTGGAAATCGGGAGAATGGTTGCCCAGGGAGATATTCGGGAAGGGCACTAAACTTCGGGAGTCTCCCGGGAAAATCGGGAGGGTTGGCAAGTATGAGTATTAGCGGTGAATGTGGTGTTACCGGCGGGCCAGCTCTAATGTTAATTTGATATTGCCTCATGCGCTAGAGGATGAAAAGTGCTTGAAACTCTGCATGTCAACATCTCGACCGGTGCCACACCCACAAAATGCCCAAGCCACCTTTTCGACATCAACACCCTATGAAAACAATAGTCAAGAACAGAAGGAGATATTGTACGGAGGAACCTACCACATAGCGAAGGACGAACACTATTTGATTTCCTATTATGCAGCTCATTTTTATTTGACAGTTATTGAAATATCTTGTGTGACATCATGCACAAAAGTGCACTTTACTTGTTTTAAACTTCTGTAGTGGCGTTCTGTACAAAAAGTGCACTTTATAATTTCGTGTTGTTTTGATATGTCATCTTAGTGACATCATGCACAAAAGTGCACTCATAGCTTGTTTTAAAATGTCTCTGACAATCTTGCACTTTCTGTTTTGGAAATGACGTGCCACTGCTTAATAACTGTTTAATAAATACACTTTTGGTCAGTTGACTTAGTTGTGATTTCCTTCTCTGCATGAAAGTTTAAAATGAGCATATATTAATGCAGTCTGAACAAGAATGTTTTAATGTAGACACATAGAATTATCATACTGCTGTGATTATATGCATCAAGTGTTCATTCAAGACTAAGGCAAAAATATAGCGATATATATATATCGTGTATTGTGACATGGCTTAAAAATATCAAGATATTAATAAAAGGCCATATCGCCCAGCCCGAGGGAGCACTTAAAAAAGAGGCACAATAGACCATTTGTGGTTATTTGTTCCAAAAGTAGAACCTGCATGACAGTAAAAATAAATGCTTGCCTCTTCTTTCAGTCTGCAGTTTGGAAAGAATTGTTACTTGCTACCATCGGGGAGCAGTTTGCAGGTTACTGTGCCTCAGGTACCGTGCTCTACTTTTTTAAAGTTCTACCGCCAGTGTCACATTTAGACTATGGTGACTTACTTTATGCCCCCCCCCCTGTGCAGATGATGAAGTTGTCGGTGTCAGCGTAAGCGTACGAGATCGGGAGGACGTTGTGCAAGTTTGGAACAAAGATGCATCTCTTGCCAGTGAAGCAACTATCTTGGAGAAAATCCACAACCTTCTCCCGCACATATCTTTTAAAGCAGTTTTTTATAAATGTGAGTATACCTTTTGTTTTACCTTCTATGTCTTACAACTACAACTTGGAAAAACTACAGCGCACCCTGAAATCACACCGTATAGTCTTTGTTCTGTCTACGTATTTTGGACTGATTGTGATGCATTTGATTCATTCTGATGTTTCGTACGCCGCTGACTCATTTTCTATACCGCTTTAACTTTTAATATGGCAAACCCTATCTTGACATAAAAAAGGACTTAAAAAAAAAATTAGCTGAAAAAGTTACCAAAGTAAATATTTGGCACAGTAAGGGAACAAAATGCAAAATAAAAAATCAATGATCAATGATTTTGAAAAAATCAGGTCCAAATTACCTCAATTTACGAGTAATTTGAGGTAGGAGGTAACTCAGTTTATGGGTGAATCCAGGTACCAGGTACCTCAGTTTACGGGCAATTTGAGGTACCAGGCACCTCAGTTTACAGGTAGTTTGAGGTACCAAATACCTCAGTTTGCGGGCAATTTGAGGTACCAGGTAGGTCAGTTTACGGGCAATTTGAGGTACCAGGTACCTCAGTTTACGGGCAATTTGAGGTACCAGGTACGTCAGTTTACGGACAATTTGACGTACTAGGTACCTCAGTTTACGGGCAATTTGAGGTACCAGGCACCTCAGTTTACAGGTAGTTTGAGGTATCAAATACCTCAGTTTACGGGCAATTTGAGGTACCAGGTACCTCAGTTTACGGGCAATTTGAGGTACTAGGCACCTCAGTTTACAGGTAATTTGAGGTACCAAATACCTCAGTTTACAGGTAGTTTGAGGTACCAAATACCTCAGTTTACGGGCAATTTGAGGTACTAGGCACCTCAGTTTACAGGTAATTTGAGGTACCAAATACCTCAGTTTACAGGTAATTTGAGGTACCAAATACCTCAGTTTACAGGTAGTTTGAGGTATCAAATACCTCAGTTTACAGGCAATTTGAGGTACCAGGTACCTCAGTTTACGGGCAATTTGAGGTACTAGGCACCTCAGTTTACAGGTAATTTGAGGTACCAAATACCTCAGTTTACAGGTAGTTTGAGGTACCAAATACCTCAGTTTACGGGCAATTTGAGGTACCAGGCACCTGAGTTTACAGGCAATTTGAGGTACCAGGTACCTCAGTTCACGGGCAATTTGAGGTACTAGACACCTCAGTTTAAGGGCAATTTGAGGTACCAAATACCTCAGTTTAAGGGCAATTTGAGGTACCAAATACCTCAGTTTACGGGCAATTTGAGGTACCAGGTACCTCCAGTTTACGGGCAATTTGAGGTACCAGGTACCTCCAGTTTACGGGCAATTTGAGGTACCAGGTACCTCCAGTTTACGGGCAATTTGAGGTACCAGGTACCTCCAGTTTACGGGCAATTTGAGGTACCAGGCATCTCAGTTTACGAGCAATTTGAGGTACCAAGTATGCATTTTCTTTATTTTCATGACCATTTACATTGTAGATTGTCACTGAAGGCATCAAAACTATTAATGAACACATGTCGAGTTATGTACTGATAAAATAGTCAGGAAGGGTCATGAATACAAAGGATTATGGGTATTAGTTGTGTTGCGCGTATGTTGTGTTACTATGAGGATGTTCTCCCGAAATGTGTTTGTCAATCTTGTATTGTGTGGCTTCATAGCGTGGCGCATATTAGTAAGTGTTAAAGTTGTTTATATCACAACCATCAGTGTACTCTGTATCACCCAGTATGCCTTTCAATCTCATACGTGTGATTGCGGAAGCTGGACACATGTTGATGGACCAACAATCGGTTTGTACATGTTGTTGAAAGTGTTGAAGGCTTTGTTGCCTTCTACTTCACACACGATCTGCTTGTCAATCAAGCATCATGTTGTGTGTGGCTTCCGCGGCAACACGCACACGACTGCAAGGCATACTGGGTGACACAGAGTACACTAATGGTTGTGATATAAACAATTTTAACACTCTTAGTAATACGCGCCACGCTTTGAAGCCACACCAATTAAGAACGACTAACACATTTTGGGAGAACATCCTCACAGCAACACAACAAATACCCATAATCCTTTGTATTCATGACACATCCTGACTATTTCAATCTCATACGTGTGATTGCGGAAGCTGCACACATGTTGCTGGACCAACATTCGGTTTGTACATGTTGTTGAAGGTGTCTAAGGCAATGGCTTCACAGCACGCCCATATTCTTGTAATCAGGATGAAGCCTATTGATTAGTCGCGAGAACGTTAGGGGTTCCAGTTGACTACGTTACTCTGTGAAAGAGTATTAAATAGCTCTGTGAGAGGTAAAGGTGGCCAACCTCTGATGTAATTCAGCAGGCAGTTGGCGGGCGGGTACGATCCCGATAAAAGGTTGGTTCGGGCGGACGGCGGGTGGAAGACGATTTTGGTGATGCGGATGCGGATGATATAACTGCCTATCCGCGCATCTCTAATATATATATACATAAAAACATAATTTACAACTCCAGAATAAAATGTCTTAGAAAACACTTTATTTACCTTTTAACCTTTTTTTTCCTTTTTCAGCTCACATGGAACATCACGCCTTTGAAGGAGGACGTTCAAGACATTAAACGATGCACTTTTCCAAAAACTTTTTTTTTCCATATATATATATTTTTAAAAATCAGAACTCTGCCTTGCCTTAAAGGCACGACGATCAAGGATGTTATTTCGCATTCACCAAGGAAGTGTCACCGGTATATATTTTTTTATAACTTTAGAATTACAGATGCCTTGTTTCATTTCGACCCTTCAGTGAATGTACGTCCAAATGAAACGTTCAGCCTCGCAACGTTAACGGTCAGTCTACTTTTAGATCCAACCTACGGCTGAGTCGAGGTTCCTGCATGGACCGTGGCTTTCACAGTTGTTTCGTCTTTTGAAGGTAACTGCTGTATTATTAACCCCCCCCCCCCCCCCCCTCTCTCTCTGTTTACCAGTTCGATTCTGTCAACTCATCCTTTTGAAGTAAAAGTACAGTTTGTAGAATTTCTGCCGTTGTCACTGGCTGTAGGACAGATGAACGGGGTTAATGAGTATTAGTCCATTTGCACTGTCTGGAAATTACAAGCCATAAACAGAAGTAAAATGAGAATAAAACGTAGGGAAAGATACCTCCGGGAATGTCCGACAATAACAATTTCTGGCATTGCTTTGTACTTGTCTGTACTTGTTTCTGACGACCAATAAATTCTGGTTTGACTTTGGGCTGCATATATGTATGTAGGACCATAGAACTCTTACATAATTATGTCATCTTGTCTCTGCTTCTTGAAAGGAATACTGCAGGGGTGTCAAACTCAATGCCGGTCAAACAGATTTAAAGGCCTACTGAAAGCCACTACTAGCGACCACACAGTCTGATAGTTTATATATCAATGATGAAATATTAACATTGCAACACATGCCAATACGGCCGGTTTAGTTTACTAAATTGCAATTTTACATTTCCCGCGGGGTTTCCTGTAGAAAACTTTGCGGATTGTGACATTTTGGTTTGAGGGGACATATTAGCCCAGCACCAATTAAGACTAAAAGTCGTCTCTCTTCATCGCGCAATTACACAGTGTTTTGGACATCTGTGTTGCTAATTCTTTTGCAGTTTGTTCAATTAATAATGGAGACGTCAAAGAAGAATGCTGTTGGTGGAAAGCGGTGGATTGCAGCTGCCTTTAGCAACGAAACACAGCCGGTGTTTCTTTGTTTGTTGTGAAGCTTTAACACAGAGCGGTCAAGCGAACATGTTTCTCTACGTCAGCCAGCAAGTTTTTGGATGGGAAAATTGTGATATTAAGTCGACTCTTACCGGAGACTTGAGTGGATTACGCGACCTTACCCTGCAGCTCAAAAAGGCAGCTGTGCTCTTGGCTCCTCGGCTTCTTTCAGAGACACTGGCGTTCACCGCAGCCATCTGACTTTCAGGTATAAAATACTATTAACACAATAAGCCGATAAGGGATTTTCCAGATTTATCCTAGTAAATGTGTCTAATTACATCTGAAATTCTCCCACTGTCGTTGCCTGGAGCCGTTGCCTTTTCTTTTTTTTTTTTGTGCTTCACTCTAACTTTCCTCATCCACGAATCTTTCATCCTCGCTCATATTAATGGGGAAATCGTCGCTTTCTCGGTACGATTTGCTCTTACTGCTGGTGGCTCACATTATAAACAATGTTAGGATGTGAGGATCCCTCACACCGGTGACATCAGACGCACATCGTCTGCTACTTCCGGTACAGGCAAGGCTTTTTTATTAGCAACCAAAAGTTGGAAACTTTATCGTCGATGTTTTCTACTAAATCCTTTCAGCAAAAATATGGCAATATCGCGAAATGATCAAATATGACACACAGAATGGACCTGCTATCCCCGTTTAAATAAGAAAATCTCATTTCAGTAGGCCTTTAAGAACACTTTTTACCCGAGAGCAATAGTGTCGCTGAACAAAAGACAAGAATGACTGTGCATGTGAGCTGTGTGCTTGGTATTTTTATGTATTTTTTATCTATGTTCTTATGTTTTTATGTTTTACAATGAATTTGCACCAAATTAGTTTTGCTTACAATTTTGTTTTACAATGTACAATGACAATAAAGATATATTCTTTAGGTCAGGGGTCGCATGGAGCAAAATCCAAACTATTAAAATCACGGCATTAAAACTACAAAAATAAAGACTACTTCAGATTTTTTTATTTGTCTTGCTTTGGCCAAAAAAATAGAACAAACACATTCTGAAAATATTATAATAAAAATATAGAAAAAAAATACTGGCGGCGCTTAAGTTTAAATCCATGAAGGAAAGAAGAAAGTGAATGAATGTTTATAACTGAATGCATTTTATATGTGTATAAAAAATGGTTTTCTTTTGTATTAGTTTTTATAATGAATTAACGTTAAGACAACCTTTTACCAAATTATAGAATGTGCGATATAACTATTTGTTTTCAAAACGGTTACAGGAAAATGGGGCCCCATTTTTATGACTTGATGGGGTCCCCTGGACCCCATTTTGAAAATTCCTAGCACCAACACTGATGGAGTATGGGTGAGTGCAAAGCAGCTGCAGGCGTCTGTGGCCTGCGGGCCGGTTCTAATACTAATCAAATATCCATACTTGCCAACTTTGAGACCTCCGAATTCGGGGGGCGTGGTTGCGGGAGTGGGGTTGAGGTGCAGGCAGCATACCCCTTCCCCTTCGAGCTGTCCTGAAAGAAATGTTATAATTTTTTTTCCAATCATTTTGGAACTTGCAAGCGTATTTCTTCTTCATACTCGTCATCACCATGTCTCTTCTTCGTTCTTCTGCTCCATCTATTTCTTGTTGTGTTTGCAGTTCTGCACTTAGCTCCAAGAGCCGTAGATGTTATTGTAGCGTCCCGGAGGAGTTAGTGCTGCAAAGGGGTCTGGGTATTTTTTTCTGTTGTGTTTGTTGTGTTACAGGGCGGATGTTCTCTCGAAATGTGTTTGTCATTCTTTGTTTGGTGTGGGTTCACAGTGTGGTGCATATTAGTAACAGTGTTAAAGTTGTTTATACGGCCACCGTCAGTGTGACATGCATGGCTGTTGACCAAGTATGCATTGCATTCACTTCAGTGTGTGTGTGTGCGCTTGAAATTAACGTTATCATTAAACCCGTCAAAAGATCATACAACGCGTCAGCGTTCCTTGACATCTCCGAGTAAAGACCATCGTTAAACCCCTCCAATGCTACATTATTATGTGACTGGGTCGGCACGTTGTTTATATTGTGGAAAAGCGGACACCTGGACAGCATGCGGTTGTTAAGGCGTGAAGGTTTCAGGTGAGAGAGGACGCTAAAGGCAGTGCCTTTAAAGCACGCCCACAATATTGTTGTTCGGGTGGAAATCGGGAGAAATTTGTGAGAGTGATTGCCTCGGCAGATTTTTGGGAGGAATAAATAGCTCTCTGATTATAAATGATAAATGGGTTGTACTTGTATAGCGCTTTTCTACCTTCAAGGTACTCAAAGCGCTTTGACACTACTTCCACATTTACCCATTCACACACACATTCACACACTGATGGAGGGAGCTGCCATGCAAGGCGCTAACCAGCACCCATCAGGAGCAAGGGTGAAGTGTCTTGCTCAGGACACAACGGACGTGACGAGGTTGGTACTAGGTGAGGATTGAATCAGGGACCCTCGGGTTGCGCACAGCCACTCTTCCACTGCGCCACGCCGTCCCGATTAGTGCCCGGGAGCAGGTGAGCATCTCGAACACTAATCAGAGACAGGTGAAAATAATCAGCAACCAAGAAAACACAAACCCAGGGGTGCTGAAACAGAACTAAGGGAGTCTTTAACTAAACAAAACATGATCCAAGAAATGGATCACGACAGATCACCGTGCATGAAGACTATATTTTATATTACTCTGTCATGACCAAATTGGGCTGAAATTAACTATAGTGTCATATTCATGCTTGCATTCAACTTCCCGTCCTCAACGTGACACACCGGAACCTCCCAAGTCAAATTCAGTCCATTCCATCAGTGTTTCTCGATCATACACCTAAATATTGTAATACACTTTCCTACCACTTGTGGCAGTAATGACAATATAAAACAAACCGACAAAGTCTGGAGCTGAAGTCATAGAGAAGTTTCTCAAGTGCAAAAAATATGACTAAAGTAGTTTTATTCGCACTTTAATTTTGTGTTAAGAAACATTCATTATTAATTTAGTTTACTTTAACACAACTTAATTGTATGTGCATGTCATCATCGGCAAGCAAGTATGACGATCCTCCCGGTAGGGGTGTATCCCTTTATGGAGGATGCCTGTGCGTGACTTTAACCTGGGGAGACTTGTGCACAGACAGTCACCACACCATCCTTGACAGATCCGGGTCAGGGTCCAGTGGCATGGAGTCCAAGACGACTGGGGACCCTTTTCTGCTGCAGCCTTCATCCGCCATCCCAGCCGTTGTGACGCTCCATAAGGTAAGCAATCATCCGCCGCCTGTTCCACCGTTGAGGTCTTGGGTCGTTATTTGCCCATAACTGGGCCCACATGGAAGTTGGGGCCGCCTTCTTCCGCCATCGCAGCCGTTGCGGTAGTTCTTACATCTACCGCAGGGGTCTCAAACTCATTTTGCCTGGGGGCCACTGGATGCAAAATCTTGGTGAGGCTGGGCCGCAAGAAGAGATTTCTTCCCAAAAATCTTTTTTAAACGTCTTTATTCTTATTTTCAACAGAAAATAAAATCAAAATATAAATGAACAATATGAGAATTAAGAAATGTGAGGCAATGCAAATTAATAATACAAAAAACAGTTTGATTTGGTCCAAATTATAGGGGACTGTTATTACTGATGGACAGGTGTCAAGGTGTGACTGCAGCCAGCCACGTAAGAAAACCCTTGTCTCCATGGCAACGTCTCTGTCGCTTTCACTCTCTTGCCGCTTTTCCACTAACGCAGGGGTAGGCAACCCAGAACGTTGAAAGAGCCATTTTGGACCCAAATAACACAACGCTGTCAAGCACCATTCATATAAAACTTGGGGGCTGCACTAACATTAAACTTTCATATTAAGGTGGGGGCCGCAAATTTACGTCTTGCGGGCCGCATGTCTGAGACCCCTGATCTACCGTCTTCCGCCTGTTCCGTTGTTGAGGTCCTGGCTAGGGAACAGTCAGGTACTAGGCCATTGCCAAGGGCCACCTGGGGTAAATGGTTTAACCTAGTGCCCCAAGACCCCATAGAGGAGCCTCCACAGCCGGATGCACTTTAACGTCATGCCCAGGACACTTATGTGCATGTATTATTTGTCGGTAGTCCCTTCTTATGCAGTATTTTTGCTCCGGACTTATTTTTATAATTAGTCTGACCTAAGTTTAAGGTTTATGTGTTCAATAAGTGATAGTCTTTGTGATTAACCCATGCTTTTATATCAGGGGTGTCAAACGTACGGCCCGCAAACAGGTTTTATACGGCCCTCGGGATGAGTTTGCTAAGTGTACAAATTAACCTGAAACTTTTGAATGAACGAAACAGCTCTTCTACATGTGTCTACTGGATGTTGCAATAGCAATTCTTTGTATCTCTGTAGATCAGGGGTCGGCAACCCCGGCTCCAGAGCTGCATGCGGCTCTTGGATCACTCTGATGTAGCTCAGCTGCATACCTGTCCACCCCCCCCCATTTTTCCGGGAGCTCTCCCAGAAATCTCCCCAGGATAACATTCTCCGATTTTCACCAAGACGACAATATTGAGGGCGTGCCGTGATGGCAATGCCTTAAACGTCCTCTCGACCATGCCGTGGCGTCCGCTTTAATACTATGCTATCTGAGTGCCGGCCGGCCACATCTAGTGTGCTGCTCCTGACTCAACGCGAAAGCAACCGCAAGGCATACTTGTTCAACAGCCATACAGGTTACACTGAGGGTTGTGAAATAAACAACTTTAACACTCTTATTAATATGTGCCACACTGTGAACCCACACCAAACACGAATGACAAACACATTTCAGGACAACATCCGCACTGTAACACAACATAAACACAACAGAACAAATACCCATAATCCCATGCATCCCTAACTCGGTTGAGGCGGGGGTTTCTTTTCATTCAGACAATATAAATAACAACAAATAAAGGTAGAATACTATTAACCGCAACATGTAGGTGTAGAAAAACAACATTATGATTTGTACATTTTTAGAATGTGCTTCTTCTATTTTTAAACACAGAAAACAATCTGAAGAAGTCTTTATTTAAAAGTTATCGTGCCGTAATGTTACCAGTCCGGCCCACTCAG
Source organism: Nerophis ophidion (assembly GCF_033978795.1). Classification (NCBI taxonomy): domain Eukaryota; kingdom Metazoa; phylum Chordata; class Actinopteri; order Syngnathiformes; family Syngnathidae; genus Nerophis; species Nerophis ophidion. Next base: position 26,159,779 of record NC_084626.1, read on the forward strand.
GAGTAGATTTTTCTCCATGTGGCCCCCGATCTAAAACGAGTTTGACACCCCTGTTTTATATCTTTTGACAAAGTTGTACACTAAGTAGGCGAGATATATTTGTTCAATACCATTAAAACCAAAAGTCTTAATATTTGAGTGGGCTCCAGGCCATAAAAAGTTGGCCCCCTGAGGTAGAAAAAATTGAGAACCCCTGCATTAAATAATGATGCTTTATTTCTAAGTTCAAATGTCAAACACAATTTTTCTCAAATCGCCTACAGTGAATTTGATCCAGGGATAAAAGTTTGCCGTCATTTATCCAGGCCATACGTTACATTTTAACATTCTGAGAAGCTGACTACAGTATAATGAAACTAAACAGAACGGTGATAACAGCTGACAGGAAGGCACATAATAGAAAGGAACCAGGAAGCTGTTTATAGAGTGATAATGTCATTTTATGACAGTTCATAGCTCGGTTAGAAGTTAATGTGTTGTCAGAAGACATAATGGGAGGCTTAGCAACTTAAAACAATATAAAAGGAACCTGCTAAAATAGTGTTTCAAATAGGCAGTGGTGTGATTAAAGATAAAAGTATTCTTTTATCTACTATCCCTAAATATCTAAAAGTATTCATATTCTCTTCATGTCATATTATGCTCCTTCCAGTGCTGTTGTTTATAGGTTAGAGTTTTTAATCCAATCAGAATTCAGCTCGCTTCTGTTGCCATGCTGTACCAAATCTGCCCGGGGGCCTTCGGAATCAACAATGCGGTATGTGTCCGTGGACTAAGTGAACGGGCACATACAGTTGATAGATAATTGCCATAGCCAATCAGGTCATGAGTTGTTGTCATTAAGGTGATTGGTTACTCACTTGGGAGTCCCAAGTGAGTATCCAATCACAAGTTGCGAAAACGGGAAGTGGCACCGGAGCCAAACGAGCCATAGAAAGCCCATAGTGGATCTAACATAATAGTGAGAGTCCAGTCCATAGTGGATCTAACATAATAGTGAGAGTCCAGTCCATAGTGGATCTAACATAATAGTGAGAGTCCAGTCCATAGTGGATCTAACATAATAGTGAGAGTCCAGTCCATAGTGGATCTAACATAATAGTGAGAGTCCAGTCCATAGTGGATCTAACATAATAGTGAGAGTCCAGTCCATAGTGGATCTAACATAATAGTGAGAGTCCAGTCCATAGTGGATCTAACATAATAGTGAGAGTCCAGTCCATAGTGGATCTAACATAATAGTGAGAGTCCAGTCCATAGTGGATTTAAAATAATAGTGAGAGTCCAGTCCATAGTGGATCTAACGTAATAGTGAGAGTCTAGTCCATAGTGGATCTACCATAATAGTGAGAGTCCAGTCCATAGTGGATTTAACATAATAGTGAGAGTCCAGTCCATAGTGGATATAACGTAATAGTGAGAGTCTAGTCCATAGTGGATCTAGCATAATATTGTGGGAGTCCAGTCCATAGTGGATCTAGCATAATATTGTGAGAGTCCAGTCCATACTGGATCAAACATATTAGTGAGAGTCCAGTCCATAGTGGATCTAACATAATAGTGAGAGTCCAGTCCATAGTGGATCTAACATAATATTGAGAGTCCAGTCCATAGTGGATCTAACGTAATAGTAAGAGTCCAGTCCATAGTGGATCTAACAATAGTGAGAGTCCAGTCCATAGTGGATCTAACGTAATAATGCGAGTCCAGTCCATAGTGGATCCAACATAATAGTGAGAGTCCAGTCCATAGTGGTTCTAACGTAATAGTGAAAGTCCAGTCCATAGTGGATCTAACATAATATTGAGAGTCCAGTTCATAGTGGTTCTAACGTAATAGTGAAAGTCCAGTTCATAGTGGATCTAACGTAATAGTGAAAGTCCAGTCCATAGTGGATCTAACATAATAGTGAGAGTCCAGTCCATAGTGGTTCTAACGTAATAGTGAGAGTCCAGTCCATAGTGGATCTAACGTAATAGTGAGAGTCCAGTCCATAGTTGATCTAACATAATAGTGAGAGTCCAGTCCATAGTGGATCTAACTTAATAGTGAGAGTCCAGTCCATAGTGGTTCTAACGTAATTATGAGAGTCCAGTCCATAGTGGATCAAACATAAGAGTGAGAGTCCAGTCCATAGTGGATTGAACATAATAGTGAGAGTCCAGTCCATAGTGGATCTAACATAATAATGAGAGTACAGTCCATAGTGGATCTAACATAATAGTGAGAGTCCAGTCCATAGTTGATCTAACATGATAGTGAGAGTCCAGTCCATAGTGGGTCTAACATAATAGTAAGAGTCCAGTCCATAGTGGATCTAACATAATAGTGAGAGTCCAGTCCATAGAGGATCTAACGTAATAATGAGAGTCCAGTCCATAGTGGATCTAACATAATAGTGAGAGTCCAGTCCATAGTGGATCTAACATCATAGTGAGAGTCCAGTCTATAGTGGATGTAACATAATAGTGAGAATCCAGTCCATAGTGGATCTTACGT
>NC_084626.1:26167277-26197277 GCF_033978795.1 Nerophis ophidion
CGCTTTACATAGTGAAACCCAATATCTAATTTTTACATTTAAACCAGTGTGGGTGGCACTGGGAGCAGGTGGGTAAAGTGTCTTGCCCAAGGACACAACGGCAGTGACTAGGATGGCAGAAGCGGGGATTGAACCTGCAACCCTCAAGTTGCTGGCACGGCCGCTCTACCAACCGAGATGTACCGCTCCAATAACAACGTTATTAAAAACAATAAGAGACTTATTATTCTCTAAAAATGTTGGTCTTACTTAAAAATGCACGCATTCAATTGTATTCAGTGTTAAAAAATATAATATGGCTCTCACTGAAATACATTTTAAAATATTTGGCTTTCATGGCTCTCTCGGCCAAAAAGGTTCCCGACCCCTGAGCTAATACAACACAAAACAGAGGACAACATTATACAAAGTACATGAAAATGGTGTTTCAAACAATGACAAAAGGAAACAAGTAACATAATAAAAGCCTTAAAATGAACACATTAATAAAGACTACTATTAGAATAAAAAGTAAGTCACCATTCAATTATATGAAAATACTGAACATTATATTCTGTAAACAAAATCATTCAGCATTGACATTGCATCATTCACAAGTTTAGATGGTTTTTACGCTGTCTTCCTGTTGATAATATACGTTATCTAAAATAACAAAAGTATCAATATTTTGATTAGAGATTCGATATCAGAGTAAAAAGCTCTGGTATCGGCGATGTTGATATTTCAGTATCACTCTGCACATGACAAATGAATTTGGTTGATCAACACAACTGGAATAATGAGAGACTTCAAAGAAACTATTTACAACTGTTATACATGATTATATTATTATCTTAGTAAATGTCTTCTTTCTGAGACATGATTATATTATTATCTTAGTAAACGTCTTCTTACAGGGTCAAGACAAGTAGGCAAAAGATCATAAAAAAAACATGCTTTACTCCAGCTGATCAGAGGGTGGCACTGTTTACCAAGAAACAGGAAGGGTGCCTCAGCCATGAATAAATATGTCTTCGATAATAAAAAGGGATGTGCTCCCCAGACCTTGATCAAGGACAAAAAAAAAAAAAAGACTGAAAGAATCAAATATGCTGCTTTACAATTAGTGTTAACTGGACTGTTAAACTCTCCCAAGTGGTCATTTCCTTCTGAGGCAAGCAAACATATTTTAATAACTGTAATAATAATACCAAGTCATACCCGTGCACACACATAGTCAGCAAAACTTTTTACTTTTCCTTTTATAAAAATATGTCCGTGTAATTTTTAGTGTTTCTTGGTCATCATAAATGGGGGGTAAGTCATACATACCTGCGATGAGATGGCGAATTGTCCAGGGTGTACCCCGTCTTCCGCCCGATTGCAGCTGAGATAGGCACCAGCGTCCCCCGCGACCACAAAGGGAATAAGCGGTAGAAAAATGGATGATGGAAGTCATAAATATTCTTGTTTTTGTTGTTGTTACAATACTGCTGTTATGTTTACATTTCATTTTTAAGACAATAGTAGTTTTTGTTTACTTATTCTAGACTTTATTTTGCTCACACAATTGTGTGTAAACCTCTTATATTGTTGTATTTATTGTTAAATAATTCACATTTTTATTGGACTACAATATTTGCACTGCCTTTTATCAAGATGAACAATTTAAAAGGCTCTTATCACAAACTCACTTCAAAAAGTTCAAAGTCAATGGTTGAATGAACTTGTGAACGTAATGACTCTTGAAAAAAATAAGATTTATAAACTCTACAAATATGAATAAATGGGAACTAACCTCTGTGACGAGGTGGTGACTTGTTCAGGGTGTACGCCGCCTTCCGCTCGATTTTAGCTGAGATAGCGACCAGCGCCCCCCGTGGCCCTAAAGGGAAGAAGCGGTAGAAAATGGATGGATGGATGGGAACTAACCTGGAAGCCTTTATTGACATATATTGAATCACAACTTATTGATATGTGTATTTATTTTTTGTTCTTATTTTCTTTTCTCAGGAAAGGATTGGAAAAAAGAGAAAGGAGGGGGGATTTTTTTATTTATTTATTTAAATTGTTTATCTTTTTTGTAGTTTTATTCCTTTTTTACTATTGTTATTTTTTTGTATTGTTCACACACTAACATTGCTTTTTTGTGTCACTTTTGATATGGTTTTGTCACCATGTACTTACTTTTTTTTGTGTGACTTTTTGTAAATTTCATTTTTATTTTGCATCTGATCAAGCCACGGATATGTGACTTTCTTCTTCTTTTTTAAGGGACTTTTTACATTTTTTTTTGCATCTGATCAAGCCATTTTTTTGTGTGAACGGTGGAGTTATTAACTGTACAACTCGATAAAATATATTTGTTTGAAAAAAAAAAGTGACTCCTAAAACCTATTTGGTATCGGCAATACTGTACACGCCATGTGTCGACTTTGTATCGGCTCGATACCAGCATATGCAGTATTGCCCACTACATCTATCACTAAATCTAAATTCCGTCCAATTAAATAATATTTTCAAATTTTATTATGACGTCAAATATAAGAAAGGCTTTCGGAAATAAATTATAAAAAAAAAACAAAGTAATAGTGATATTTTTACCCAGCCTTCCGCCCGATTGTAGCTGAGATAGGCACCAGTGCCCACGCGACCCCAAAGGGAATAAACAGTAGAAAATGGATGGATGGATGGATGGATGGGAACTAACCTGGAAGCCTTTGTTGACATATATTGAATCACAACTTATTGATATATGTATTTGTTTTTGTTCTTTTTTTCTTTTCTCAGGAAAGGATGGGTAAGAAAGAGAAAGGAGCGGGGAAGAAAAAAAAGATTTAAAAAAATATATATTTTTGCCCTGCGATGAGATGTCGACTTGTCCAGGGGTTACTCCGCCTTCCGCCTGATTGTAGCTGAGATAGGCACCAGCACCCCCCGTGACCCCAAAGGGGGATAAGTGGTAGAAAATGGATGGATGGATGTTGTATCTTTTTTTGTAGTTTTATTCCTTTATTACTATTAGTATTTTTTCGTATTGTTCCCACACTGCTATTGCTTTTTTGGTGTCACTTTTGATTTGGTTTTGTCACCAAGTACTTACTTTTTTTTGTGTGACTTTTTGTAAATTTTCATTTTTATTTTGCATCAGATCAAGCCACGAAAATGTGACTTTCTTCTTCTTTTTTAAGGGAGTTCTTTTTGTGTGACTTTTTTTAATTTTTATATTTTTTGCATCTAATTAACCTTTTTTTTGTGTGAACGGTGGAGTTATTAACTGTAAAACTCGATAAAATATATTTGTTGAATAAAAGTGACTCGTATAACCTATATGGTATCGGCAAAACTGCACACGCCATGTGTCGACTTTATATCGGCTCGATAACAGCATATGCAGTATCGCCCACTCCATCTATCACTAAATCTAAATTCCGTCCAATTAAACAATATTGTCAAACTTTATTATTACTTAAAATATAATACAGGCTTTCGGAAATAAATTATTTAAAAAAACAAAGAAAGTAATAGTGATATTTTTTCTCTGGTGGAATCAGCCCCCCTCTCTCTCTCTCGGCACTTTCGCTAAAACTATCATCACATATTTAAAGAAGCTGAATGGCCGTATTATTATTATTACTATTATAATTATTATTGTTATTATTATTATTATTATTATTATTAGTAGTGGTAGTGGTATTAGTAGTAGTAGTACACACTTACTGAGTACTCAGTTGACACGGCAGGTGGATGTGACGTCACGGATGTGGAACATCAAAACAACAACATCCAAATCCGCGCTTCTTCCCCATTTTTCTTTTTCTTACCGTATTTAGCGCCTAATAACAAGACACAAAAAAGGGGGAAGCCCGTGTCTTCTCCCCCCCTCCACGACATCGACCGGGACGTCGAGCGTTTTTTTGTTCCCCGACGTCGTCCCTCCTCGCCGCTAAGTTAGTTAGTTAGTTCTGTGAGACCGGCGGAGTAATCTTGTTGGTGTTTACGGTGGGATTTTGATGTGGCACGACGCGTTGCGCGCCTCGTCACCTGGACCTAGGAAGTTGTGCTCCTCCGCGTGCTCTCCGGCGAGTCGCGTAATGGTAAGTTTCTGCTCTTTCGCACTCTTCAAGTTTATAAGCTAATTGCTCGGGTACCTTTTCCTTTGTCGTCGCTCGCAAACTAAACACCATTAAAAGCACCTGTGCGCCGATAATGGCAAATAAAAGGCGTGCTATCTCGCGTGACAATCTATGGAGTTGCCGTAGTGACAGCGGCGTGGTGCTGCTCTGCTGGGAAAAAGTTTGGCAAAGGTATTGTTGAAGCTATTAATGCAAACTTCTTAAAAAGTGCACTTCCAATTCAGTTCGGATGTAGCATCTTCGCAGAAGTTTGCTGTGATTTCTTGCGAACGACAACCCTCTTGCAAGTGTTTGTTTGCGCCGCACAAAGTCGTTCCGAAAGTTAAAACATCAAATTTCTCAACGGAAATAAGTGTTTACTTCGTTCATATTGTGTCCAGATTATCTCACAAAAGTGTTGGACAACAAGTATTGATAATAATAAATGTGTTTAAAGTGATTTGAATAAAGTAATGGGAAGTGACGTACAATGTTTAGTTAGAAACAAAGAGCCGCTGGCACTTCCTGTTCAGAGCAAAGTAAGTTTCAAAATAAAAGCATGGCAGGCGGAAGTTTGATGTTATTTATTTGCTGGTGAGTAGTGCTGGGCGATATTGGCTTTTATTAATATCGCGATATGGACCGCATGTCCAGAGTCGGGACCAGGATGGATCGGTTGGGGACATCTCTGCGATACTGATCCGCCTCCGCTTGGGATGGTTTCCTGCTGGCTCCACTTTGGACGGGACTCTCGCTACTATATTGGATCCACTTTGGCCTGGATTTTCACGGTTATGTTAGATCCACTATGGATGGGACTTGCACAATATCATGTTAGATCCGCTCGACATCCATTGTTTTCGGTCCCCTAGGGGTCCTCGCTAAGGTTTCGCATAGTCATTGTCGACGTCCCACTGGGGTGAGTTTTTCTTTGCCCTTATGTGGGTTCTACCGAGGATGTCGCTGTGGTTTGTGCAGCCCTTTGAGACACTAGCGTTTACCTCGTTCATATTGTGTCCAGATTATCTCACAAAAAAGTGTCGGACAGGAAGAATAGATAAAAATAATTGTGTTAAAAGGGATTTGAATAAAGTAATGGGAAGTGACGTACAATGTTTAGTTACCCTGCATATAGAGCTGCTGGCACTTCCTGTTCAGAGCAAAGTAAGTTTCAAAATAAAGGCATGGTAGGCGGAAGTTTGATGTTATTTCTTTGCTGGTGAGTCATAAATGGTGTTTTTATGTGTGGCATTGGGTTGCGTCATTGTCTAGTTTGTTGATATCAATATATCTAATGATAAACATGCAATTATATCAATAAAAAATGTGTCCGATAAAATATATACTGTGTTTCCGGACTATAAGGCGCACTAAAAATCCTTTAAATTTCTCCTCTGGGGAAAGTTTAGCAAAGTTCTTGTTGAGCAGAGTAAACACTTCTCAATTCCCTCGTCCAATTCAGTTCGGATGTAGCATCTTCGTGGAAGTTTGCTGTAATTTATTGTGAACAATAACTCTCTGTGAGTGTTTGCACTGCACAAAGTCGTTCCAAAAGTTCAAACATCAATTTTCTCAAAGGCAATAAGTGTTTACTTCGTTCATATTGTGACCAGATTATCCCGTAAAAGTGTTGGACAAGAAGTATAGATAATAATAATTGTGTTAAAAGTGATTTGAATAAAGTAATGGGAAGTGACGTACAGTGTTTAGTTACACTGCATACATAGAGCCGCTGGCACTTCCTGTTCAGAGCAAAGTAAGTTTCAAAATAAAGGCATGGCAGTAATGTTGGATTGTAGCATGGCAGGCGGAAGTTTGATGTTATTTCTTTGCTAGTGAATTATGAATGGTGTTTTTATGTGTGGCATTGGGTTGCATCATTGTCTATTTTGTTGATATCAATATATGTCGCTATTACCATGAATTGATTAACGTGGACCCCGACTTAAAACAAGTTGAAAAACGTATTGGGGTGTTACCATTTAGTGGTCAATTGGACGGAATATGTACTGTACTGTGCAATCTACTAATAAAACGTTTCAAGACATGCAATGATATCAATAAAAAAATGTGTCAGATAAATGATATGCTGTATTTTCCGGACTATAAGACGCACTTAAAATGCTTTGAATTTATCTTCTGGGGAAAGTTTGGCAAAGTTTTTGGTGAGCAGAAGCAGTGTTAATTTTGACAGCAAAATTTGATTTAGTTTTAGTCATAGTCTTTTGACTAAAATGTAATTTAGTTTTAGTCAAAATTTAGTTATTTAAATTGTTTTAGTCTAGTTTTAGTTGACGAAATATCATAAGATTTTAGTCGACAAAAACTACGGTAGATTCAGTCGACTAAAGGGTAATATGTCAACTTTCCCTTCCATTTCTGAAAGTCAAAGCAAAACAGCGGAAAAATCACCGATACAAGTCTTATTTTGATGAAAATCACGTCTCAAATTTAGTGTTTCACGAGTAAGTCGTGTAATAAACGGGATAACTTCGAATGAGTTGTATGTTGTGGAAAATGCTTACCTGTGTGTGGATTTCGGGGTGATTCGACTGTAAATGTCGCTTCAAGTTTGTTGCGTTTTTCCCCGAAATCCTCGCACTGCATTTCTTACACTGCGTCTTGTTATCTTTGACGTCAAATATAAAATTTCCCCATATGTCCTCTCTCCTCTTCCTCCCCGGCGTTGACATGTTGTCTTCTGCAGCGCATTCCCGGGTCAGTCTCAAACGCAAACTACGTTCACGTAACTTCCTTACCACGTCGCTCTGATTGGTTCTCTTCCCAACTCCTCCCGCCTCTTCCTAACGAAATGAGTTCCGATTGGATCTCGTCTCTGGCAGACATTTTCGTCTCGTTTGTATTCGTTGACGAATATGTCAATACACCTCGTCATCGTCTTAGTCCACGTAAATTATTTTTTATTTAGTTATTGTCTCGTTTTAGTCGGGAAAAAAAAGGTCGTTGACGATAACTATGACGGAAATTTTTCGTCAACAAAATTAACACTGAGCAGAAGGAACAATTCTCAATTCTCACGTCCAATTCAGAGCGGGATGTAGCATCTTTGTGGAAGTTTGCTGTGATTATTTGTGCACAACAAGTGTTTGCACTGCACAAAGTCGATCCAAAAGTTAAAACATCAATTTGCTCCACGGAAATAAATGTTTACCTCGTTCATGTTGTGTCCAGATTGTCTCACAAAAGTGTTGCACAACAATTATAGACAATTGTGTTTAAAGTGATTTGAATAAAGTAATGGGAAGTGACGTACAGTTTAGTTACACTGCATATAGAGCCGCTGGCACTTCCTGTTCAGAGTAAAGTAAGTTTCAAAATAAAGGCATGGCAGTAATGTTGGATTCTAACATGGCAGGCGGAAGTTTGATGTTATTTCTTTGCTAGTGAGTCATAAATGGTGTTTTTATGTGTGCGTCATTGTCTAGTTTGTTGATATCAATATATCTAACGATAGACATGCAATTATATCAATAAAAATGCGTCCGATAAAATATACACCGTGTTTTCCGGACCATAAGGCGCACTAAAAATCCTTTTATTTTCTCTTCTGGGGAAAGTTTAGCAAAGTTCTTGTTGAGCAGAGTAAACACTTCTCAATTCCCTCGTCCAATTCAGTTTGGATGTAGCATCTTCGTGGAAGTTTGCTGTAATTTATTGTGAACAATAACTCTCTGTGAGTGTTTGCACTGCACAAAGTCGTTCCAAAAGTTCAAACATCAATTTTCTCAAAGGCAATAAGTGTTTACTTCGTTCATATTGTGTCCAGATTATCCCGTAAAAGTGTTGGACAAGAAGTATAGATAATAATAATTGTGTTAAAAGTGATTTGAATAAAGTAATGGGAAGTGACGTACAATGTTTAGTTACCCTGCATATAGAGCCGCTGGCACTTCCTGTTCAGAGCAAAGTAAGTTTCAAAATAAAGGCATGGCAGTAATGTTGGATTCTAGCATGGCAGGCGGAAGTTTGATGTTATTTCCTTGCTGGTGAGTCATAAATGGTGTTTTTATGTGTGGCATTGTCTATGTTGTTGATATCAATATATATCGCTACTACCGTGAATTGATTACCGTGGACCCCGACTTAAAACAAGTTGAAAAACTTATTCAGGTGTTACCATTTAGTGGTCAATTGTTTGGAATATGTACTGTACTGTGCAATCTACTAATAAAAAGTTTGAAGACATGCAATGATAGCAGTGAAAAATGTGTCAGATAAATGATATGCTGTATTTTCCGGACTATAAGACACACTTAAAATCCTTTGAATTTATCTTCTGGGGAAAGTTTGGCAAAGTTTTTGGTGAGCAAATGGAACAATTCTCAATTCTCACGTCCAATTCAGAGCGGGATGTAGCATCTTTGTGGAAGTTTGCTGTGATTATTTGTGAACAACAAGTGTTTGCACTGCACAAAGTCAATCCAAAAGTTAAAACATCAATTTGCTCCACGGAAATAAATGTTTACCTCGTTCATGTTGTGTTAAGATTATCTCGCAAAAGTGTTGGACAACAACTATAGATCAATGTGTTTAAAGTGATTTGAATAAAATAATGGGAAGTGACGTACAGTGTTTAGTTACACTGCATACATAGAGCCGCCGTCACTTCCTGTTCAGAGCAAAGTAAGTTTCAAAATAAAAGCATGGAAGTAATGTTGGATTCTAGCATGGCAGGCGGAAATTTGATGTTATTTCCTTGCTGGTGAGTCAAAAATTGTGTTTTTATGTGTGGCATTGTCTATTTTGTTGATATCAATATATATCGCTACTACCGTGAATTGATTAACGTGGACCCCGACTTAAAACAAGTTGAAAAACTTATTGGGGTGTTACCATTTAGTGGTCAATTGTTTGGAATATGTACTGTACTGTGCAATCTACTAATAAAACGTTTCAAGACATGCAATGATATCAATAAAAAAATGTGTCAGATAAATGATATGCTGTATTTTCCGGACTATAAGACGCACTTAAAATCCTTTGAATTTATCTTCTGGGGAAAGTTTGGCAAAGTTTTTGGTGAGCAGAAGCAGTGTTAATTTTGACAGCAAAATTTGATTTAGTTTTAGTCATAGTCTTTTGACTAAAATGTAATTTAGTTTTAGTCAAAATTTAGTTATTTAAATTGTTTTAGTCTAGTTTTAGTTGACGAAATATCATAAGATTTTAGTCGACAAAAACTACGGTAGATTCAGTCGACTAAAGGGTAATATGTCAACTTTCCCTTCCATTTCTGAAAGTCAAAGCAAAACAGCGGAAAAATCACCGATACAAGTCTTATTTTGATGAAAATCACATCTCAAATTTAGTATTTCACGAGTAAGTCGTGTAATAAACGGGATAACTTCGAATGAGTTGTATGTTGTGGAAAATGCTTACCTGTGTGTGCATTTCGGGGTGATTGGACTGTAAATGTCGCTTCAAGTTTGTTGTGTTTTTCCCCGAAATCCTCGCACTGCATTTCTTACACTGCGTCTTGTCATCTTTGACGTCAAATATAAAATTTCCCCATATGTCCTCTCTCCTCTTCCTCCCCGGCGTTGACATGTTGTCTTCTGCAGCGCATTCCCGGGTCAGTCTCAAACGCAAACTATGTTTACGTAACTTCCTTACCATGTCGCTCTGATTGGTTCTCTTCCCAACTCCTCCCGCCTCTTCCTAACGAAATGAGTTCCGATTGGATCTCGTCTCTGGCAGACATTTTCGTCTCGTTTGTATTCGTTGACGAATATGTCAATACACCTCGTCATCGTCTTAGTCCACGTAAATTATTTTTTATTTAGTTATTGTCTCGTTTTAGTCGGGAAAAAAAAGGTCGTTGACGATAACTATGACGGAAATTTTTCGTCAACAAAATTAACACTGAGCAGAAGGAACAATTCTCAATTCTCACGTCCAATTCAGAGCGGGATGTAGCATCTTTGTGGAAGTTTGCTGTGATTATTTGTGCACAACAAGTGTTTGCACTGCACAAAGTCAATCCAAAAGTTAAAACATCAATTTGCTCCACGGAAATAAATGTTTACCTCGTTCATGTTATGTTAAGATTATCTCGCAAAAGTGTTGGACAACAAGTATAGATAATTGTGTTAAAAGTGATTTGAATAAAATAATGGGAAGTGACGTACAGTGTTTAGTTACACTGCATACATAGAGCGCACTGTCACTTCCTGTTCAGAGCAAAGTAAGCTTCAAAATAAAGGCATGGCAGGCGGAAGTTTGATGTCATTTTTTTGGCTGTTTTTTTTTTGTTCGAAAATGAGGACTTCATTAGAATCCAATTTCTTCACATGTCAAATTGAAAGTTCGAGGCAGCATGGTGGTATAGGGGTTAGTGCATGTACCTCACAATATAAGGGTCCTGAGTTCAATCCCAGGCTCGGGGTCATTCAGTCTGGAGTTTGCATGTTCTCTCCGTGACTGCGTGGGTTCCCTCCGGGTACTCCAGCTTTCTCCCACCGCCAAAGACATGCACCTGGTCATATGTTGATTGGCCACACTAAATTGGCCCAAGTGTGTGAATGTGAGGTGGCGACTTGTTCAGGGTGTACCCCGCATTCCGCCCGAATGCAGCTGAAATTGGCTCCAGCAACCCCTGTGACCCCAAAAGGGACAAACGGTAGAAAATGAATGGAAATTGAAAGTTCAGTGTTTCTCACAGGACCTCGATGTATGTGTGGCATTGGGTTTTGTCATTGTCTATTTTGTTGATATCAATATATATCGCGATACATACATCCAATATCAACAAAAAATGCGTCCGATAAAATATATACCGTATTTTCCGGACTATAATGCACACTTAAAATCATGTAAATACCTACAAAATGGACATCCATCCATCCATCCATCCATCATCTTCCGCTTATCCGAGGTCGGGTCGCGGGGGCAGCAGCCTAAGCAGGGAAGCCCAGACTTCCCTCTCACCAGCCACTTCGTTTAGCTCTTCCCGGGGGATCCCGAGGTGTTCCCAGGCCAGCCTGGAGACATAGTCTTCCCAACGTGTCCTGGGTCTTCCCCGTGGCCTCCTACCAGCTGGACGTGCCCTAAACACCTCCCTAGGGAGTTAGGACAGTGCGCCTAATTATGGTTGTGCTTACTGACCTCAAAGCTATTATATTTGGTACATGGTGGAATGATTAGTGTGGCCAGTAGATGGCAGTTACACATACGAGATACACCAGTAAAGCTTTAAATGTTCCATTGAGAATATAGAACATTACACACAGCACTCAAAAATCTTTCAAAATGATTTTAGTACGACTTCGATAAGCTATGAAACCGCAACGCTTGATGGATTGTTGCCGCATTAAAATAACAAGAATTATTATGGTGTGTGTATAAGGACTGCAAAATGGCACCTATTAGCAGACGTTATCTGGCGTCTTGTTTATCAATATTATGCAAAACCAACTTTTCTTACTTTCTGGTACCTGCTGATCTGTATTTGGGATCTGCATATGTACTGAAAATGTGCGCGTGCGTCCGCCATTGTAGTCCGTGCCGACCACGTAGTCCAGTGATTTTCAACCTTTTTTGGGCTAAGGTACATTTTCTGCGTTGAAGAAATCCGGAGGCACACCACCAGCAGAAATCATTAAAAGATGATACTCAGTTGACAGTAGAAAGTTGTTGTCACAATTGTTGGATATGACTTTAAACCATAATCAAGAATGCATCAATATAGCTCTTGTCTCAAAGTAGGTGTACTGTCACCACCTGTCACATCACGCCATGGCTTATTTGGAGTTTTTTGCTGTTTTCCTGTGTGTAGTGGTTTTGTTCTTGTCCTGCACTCTTATTTTGGTGTCTTTTTCCTCTTTTTTTTGGTATTTTCCTGTAGCAGTTTCATATCTTCCTTTAAGGGATATTTCCCGCATCTACTTTGTTTTAGCATTCAAGAATAGTTCAATTGTTTTCATCCTTCTTAGTGGGGACGTTGTTGATTGTCACGTCATGTTTTGAATGTACATTATGGACGCCGTCTTTTCTCCACAGTAAGTCTTTGCTGTCGTCCAGCATTCTGTTTTTGTTTACTTTTTAGCCAGTTCAGTTTTAATTTTGTTCTGCCTAAGCTTCAATGTCTTTTCTTAAGGACACTCACCTTTTGTTTATTATCATAGCACCAAAAACTGTAGTGTGTTTACATAATTCGCCCACAAAACCTTAGTTATTAGAGGTTTCCAGTCGGACAGTTTTTCACGAGACACATTTCCGGCGTTGATGTTGCACTAGTGAGCCACGGATGAGGAGATGCTGCTCCGTCATTGATTGAAGTAAAGTCTGAATGTCTTTAAAACAGTTAGCTCCATCTTTTGACACTTCTTCCACGCCCGTCCTTGCACGCTACACCGTTAAAACAAAGATGACGGGGAGAAGACGCTGCCGAAAGTGAGCCAAGTAAATAAGACGGTCCACAAAACGGCGCATCCTGAAAAGACGCTCAAAAAGCGACTTGAAAATGTTTTTTAAAACATAATCTATGCAAAACTTTCACCAAAGAACCACCATTAAATGTTATGCAGACCACAAGATAGTGTTTTGAAATCATAATATGACCCATTTAAAGCGCGTTGTGGATGAAAAAAGACCTGAATAGACCGGATCATCGGCAGTGCGCCTTTTAATTCGGTGCGCCCTATGGACCGTAGAATACGGTACATTTTCGGTCAGAAAGAAATGGAAAGAATAAAGCTTGGTTGCCTGCACAAACTGAGACACTCGCAGTCTGGTAAGCAGGAAGTGGTTGTGAAATGGTAGGGACACGCTGAACAGCCAATCGCGTAACAGTATTTTGGTTGCACCATCTCGCTGTCGATTTTCCTAAATAAAGAATGAGCGCTGCAGACGGCGAGTAAATCAATCAATCAATCAATCAATGTTTATTTATATAGCCCCAAATCACAAATGTCTCAAAGGACTGCACAAATCATTACGACTACAACATCCTCGGAAGAACCCACAAAAGGGCAAGGAAAACTCACACCCAGTGGGCAGGGAGAATTCACATTCAGTGGGACGCCAGCGACAATGCTGACTATGAGAAACCTTGGAGAGGACCTCAGATGTGGGCAACCCCCCCCCTCTAGGGGACCGAAAGCAATGGATGTCGAGCGGGTCTAACATGATACTGTGAAAGTTCAATCCATAGTGGCTCCAAGACAGCAGTGAGAGTCCCGTCCACAGGAAACCATCTCAAGCGGATCAGCAGCGTAGAGATGTCCCCAACCGATACAGGCGAGCGGTCCATCCTGGGTCCCAACGAGCGGTCCATCCTGGGTCTCGACTCTGGACAGTCAGTACTTCATCCATGGTCATCGGACCGGACCCCCTCCACAAGGGAGGGGGGGACATAGGAGAAAGAAAAGAAGCGGCAGATCAACTGGTCTAAAAAGGAGGTCTATTTAAAGGCTAGAGTATACAGATGAGTTTTAAGATGAGACTTAAATGCTTCTACTGAGGTGGCATCTCGAACTGTTACCGGGAGGGCATTCCAGAGTACTGGAGCCCGAACGGAAAACGCTCTATAGCCCGCAGACTTTTTTGAGCTCTAGGAATCACTAATAAGCCGGAGTCTTTTGAACGCAGATTTCTTGCCGGGACATATGGTACAATACAATCGGCAAGATAGGCTGGAGCTAGACCTTGTAGTATTTTATACGTAAGTAGTAAAACCTTAAAGTCACATCTTAAGTGCACAGGAAGCCAGTGCAGGTGAGCCAGTACAGGCGTAATATGATCAAACTTTCTTGTTCTTGTTAAAAGTCTAGCAGCCGCATTTTGTACCAACTGTAATCTTTTAATGCTAGACATGGGGAGACCCGAAAATAATACGTTACAGTAATCGAGACGAGACGTAACAAACGCATGGATAATGATCTCGGCGTCTTTAGTGAACAAAATGGAGCGAATTTTAGCGATATTACGGAGATGAAAGAAGGCCGTTTTAGTAACGCTTTTAATGTGTGACTCAAAGGAGAGAGTTGGGTCGAAGATAATACCCAGATTTTTTACAGAGTCACCTTGTTTTATTATTTGGTTGTCAAATGTTAAAGTTGTATTATTAAATAGAGGTCGGTATCTAGCAGGACCGATAATCAGCATTTCCGTTTTTTTGGCATTAAGTTGCAAAAAGTTAGCGGACATCCATTGTTTAATTTCATTAAGACACGCTTCCAACTGACTACAGTCCGGCGTGTTGGTCAGCTTTAGGGGCATGTAAATAATGGATACAAGAGGAAAAGTCACCTTCACAGTATGCCAGTTTTTGGGGTGTTTTCAAACAGACCGTAGTCCTTCGCCGCGCTCATCTTTTCTTGTCAAAACACGTCCGTTCCCTATTTCGAGTGTACGGAAACAGGTAGGAACTAAAGTGCAGGACTGTGCAACCATAAAAAAATAACAAAACTGTAAAACATGGGCTATTTTTAAAATAACAATTAGGTTAAATCAGTGGTTCTCAACCTTTTTTCAGTGATGTGCCCCCTGTGAACAGTTTTTTAATTCAAGTACCCTCTAATCAGAGCAAAGCGATGCGAAAGTCCCTCGTTTGTTCCGCACACTTTACCGACGACAGCTACGCTACGACAGAGATGGCAAGAATGTGTGGATATCCTGCGACACTCAAAGCAGATGCACTGAACTTTTAACATTGTGCATGAATGCACAAAGATGAGTTGTGTTGATGTTATTGACTTATGTGTACTGTGCTAATCAGACATATTTGGTCACGGCTTTACTGCAAGCTAATCGATGCTAACATGCTATTTAGGCGAGCTGTATGTACATATTGCATCATTATGCCTCATTTGTAGCTATATTTGAGGTTATTTAGTTTCCTTTAAGTCCTCTTAATTCAATGTATATCTCATGACACACTATCTGTATGTAAAATGGCAGATATGTTTTTGTATTTTTGCTTTCTCGCTCTCTCTCCCTCACACGCTGCATCCAGCCTTTCCCTCCACCCACATTTAATGCCAAACAAACACATACCAGTTGTAGGTTGGAAGGCGATCGCCGAATTTATCCTCGCTTCCTCCCGTGTCATTTTCTGTCGTGTTGTTTGAATCGGTTTCGCTTGTATACGGTTCAAAGCGATATAGCTCAATAGCTTCAGTTTGTCCTTCAATTTTGTTTTCGCTACCTGCCTTTGCACTCCAACCATCCGTTTCAATACATGCTTAATCTGTTGAACTGAAATCCGAGTCTGAATCCGAGCTACTATCGCAATAGCTTTTTGTGCTATCCGCCATGTTTGTTTCTGGTGATTTCCCACTGTGACGTCACAGGATAAATGACGGGTGAATATACCGATGTTGAAAATCAGGCACTTTGAAGCCGTTTTTCGGGATATTGCGTGGTAAAGTTTTGAGAAAAACGTCGAAAAATAAAATAAGCCACTGGGAACTGATTTTTATTGTTTTTAACCCTTCAGAAATTGTGCTAATGTTCCCCTTTAAACTATTGTAGTGGCGTTCTGTACAAAAAGTGCCCCTTAATTTAATGTTGTTTTGCTTCACGGTGGCAGAAGGGGTTAGTTCGTCTGCCTCACAATACGAAGGTCCTGCAGTCCTGGGTTCAAATCCAGGCTCAGGATCTTTCTGTGTGGAGTTTGCATGTTCTCCCCGTGAATGCGTGGGTTCCCTCCGGGTACTCCGGCTTCCTCCCACTTCCAAAGACATGCACCTGGGGATAGGTTGATTGGCATCACTAAATTGGCCCTAGTGTGTGAATGTGAGTGTGAATGTTGTCTGTCTATCTGTGTTGGCCCTGTGATGAGGTGGTGACTTGTCCAGGGTGTACCCTGCCTTCCGCCTGATTGTAGCTGAGATAGGCGCCAGCGCGCCCCGCGACCCCAAAAAGGGAATAAGCGGTAGAAAATGGATGGAAAATGGATGATATGTCATCTTAGTGACATCATGCACAAAAGTGCACTCATAGCTTGTTTTGAAATGTCTCTGACAATCTTGCACGTTCTGTTTTGAAATGACATGAATGTTTGTGCCACTGCTTGATCACTTTTTAATAAATACAGTTTTGGTCCGTAGACTTAGTTGGGATTTCCTTCTCTGCATGAAAGTTTAAAATGATCAGATATTAATGCAATGTGAACAAGAATGTTTTGATGTAGACACATAGAATGATCATACTGCTGTGATTATATGCATCAAGTGTTCATTCAAGGCTAAGGCAAAATATCGAGATATATATCGTGTATCGCGATATGACCTAAAAATATCGAGATAGTAAAAAAAGGCCATATCGCCCAGCCCTATATTGAAGTAATTGGTAAAGCATATGTTTTTGACTGACACATGTTTTTGATGCTAAGCCCCCCTCCATCTGTCAGTCCTAGAAGGAATACATCTCATCTCTTTATGTCAACAATGCGATGTTTTGCAGCAGGTGTTTCACAAACTCGCAGTAAAAAAGATGTTGTGTCTGACCTGTATTTGTTCCTCGTGTAGTTTGCATATAGTTGTTATCAAGACGTTGCACCTGCAATAAAAGTACAACTCTTGCCTAAGAAAAGGAGATAATCCCCTTTTGTTTTTAGAATAAGTATGCACGCAGTTGCCCTAATCATCTGAACATGTACTGAAGAGAAAGTGCAGCTTTAACACCCATTTTTACTGGTGGTGCACCCTCCTTGGATTTTGGATTAGTCATTGTCTGAGATGGGGAGGAGGGGGGAACCTTTTGCTTGGAGAAGTAAAGTAAACAGCCTCCAACAAGCGAACCTTGACAACCCAGATTAAGGAAAACACGGGAGATCAAACACCGCTGCTGCTGGGTTGTTGTCATGAGCCGCCTCAAGGAGGGAGAGCTGCACACTATTTGAACGAGCACCCGGCCCCGTGTGTGTGTGTGCTCCCTTATGCACAAATTGACTTTTGCAAATTCCGAAACCGCGTTTAGGAGAGAAAAAACGTATTTTTTGCAACTTTTTCTGCCTCGTTGTTTTGATTTAGATAGCAGGTCTTCAGCCCACTAAGGGGTCTGTTGGATTAAACATTGTTTCTTGTGTGTAATTGTAGAAGACTATAGAGCAGGGATGTCAAACTTGTTTTTATTGAGGGCCACATCGAAGTTACGGCTGCCATCCGAGGGCCGCTTGTAACAGTGAATAATATATGAAATGGCCACTGGATTTCATTAATAATTACAGTGGGGCAAAAAAAGTATTTAGTCAGCCACCAATTGTGCAAGTTCTCCCACTTAAAATGATGACAGAGGTCTGTAATTTTCATCATAGGTAAACTTCAACTCTGAGAGACAGAATGTGAAAACGGAATTCACATTTTAGGAATTTTAAAGAATTTATTTGTAAATTATGGTGGAAAATAAGTATTTGGTCAACCATTCAAAGCTCTCACTGATGGAAGGAGGTTTTGGCTCAAAATCTCACGATACATGGCCCCATTCATTCTTTCCTTAACACGGATCAATCGTCCTGTCCCCTTAGCAGAAAAACAGCCCCAAAGCATGATGTTTCCACCCCCATGCTTCACAGTAGGTGTGGTGTTCTTGGGATGCAACTCAGTATTCTTCTTCCTCCAAACACGACAAGTTGAGTTTATACCAAAAAGTTGTATTTTGGTTTCATCTGACCACATGACATTCTCCCAATCCTCTGCTGTATCATCCATGTATCCATTTTGGTATCAACTCAACTGGTCGTGTTTGGAGGAAGAAGAATACTCAGTTGCATCCCAAGAACACCACACCTACTGTGATGCATGGGGGTGGAAACATCATGCAACTTATACTCAGGAGCGACTTATGTGTGAAATTATTAACACATTACCGTAAAATATCAAATAATATTATTTAGCTCATTCACGTAAGAGACTAGACGTATAAGATTTAATCGGATTTAGCAATTAGGAGTGACAGATTGTTTGGTAAACGTATATCATGTTATAGTTTTTTGAATGACTCTTGCCATAATATGTTACGTTAACTTACCAGGCACCTTCTCAGTCGGTTATTTATGCCTCATATAACGTACACTTATTCAGCCTGTTGTTCACTATTCTTTATTTATTTTAAATTGCCTTTCAAATGTCTATTCTTGGTGTTGGGTTTTATCAAATAAACTTCCCCAAAAAATGCGACTTATACTCCAGTGCTACTTAGAGTGGAGCAAAAAAGTATTTAGTCAGCCACTGATTGTGCAAGTTCTCCAACTTAAAATGATGACAGAGGTCTGTAATTTTCATCATAGGTACACTTCAACTGTGAGAGACAGAATGTGAAAAAAAATCCAGGAATTCACATTGTACGAAATTATTTGTAAATTATGGTGAAATAAATATTTGCTCAACCATTCAAAGCTCTCACTGATGGAAGGAGGTTTTGTCTCAAAATCTCACGATACATGGCCCCATTCATTCTTTCCTTAACACAAATCAATCGTCCTGTCCCCTTAGCAGAAAAATAGCCCCAAAGCATGATGTTTCCACCCCCATGCTTCACAGTAGGTATGGTGTTCTTGGGATGCAACTCAGTATTCTTCTTCCTCCAAACACAAAGAGTTGGGTTCATACCAAAATGGATACAGTACATGGATGATACAGCAGAGGATTGGGAGAATGTCATGTGGTCAGATGATACCAAAATATATCTTTTTGGTATAAACTCAACTCGTTGTGTTTGGAGGAAGAAGAATACTGAGTTGCATCCCAAGAACACCATACCTACAACATGTGTTGCACCTTTCCTGCTTCCGGCTCCCAGACCGTAGTCGAGCAGCGCATGGGAGACACTCCTCCAGGGCTGATGGGGGCAACACCCTTCACTCTATCCGGCAGTGGGTATCCACAGCTCCGAACTCCCAGGTAAATGAAGAGTCCGGCGATTAGTTGAAAATTGTGGCTTTATTGAGTTCTTACATACAACCAATCCAACAAAACACCAGCTACTCCCGCACTCGCTAAGCTCCCTCACTTCGCTAACACATACACTACTCTCATAACACATGCTAACCCATTTGAAGCGTCACCACCGCATTCAAGCAGCCAATCCTCGGCGAGTCAGGCAGGGCTAAAGCAATAACAAACGTTTTTATAGCAGCAGATTTGAGTGCGTATTGCATTAAAAACTAGATTTTGACCCACTTCTATGGTGGAAGAACAATAAAGCCATATATCCTCTTACTGCCAAGTTAGCCAGGCTAATAAAAGTCTCAATCAATCAATCAATCAAAAAAAGCACTTTTTTTGTAGAAAGGCTCAGAAAAAATTCTGAGCCTTATCTTATTTAGTTTTTATTTTATACATGTTGACCACATTAACCCTGGCAATGGACCCTGTGTGTATATGTATGTTATGCCATTGTTTACAAATTTGGTAAATAAATAACCACAAAAAATTACATTTTGTAATTTTCTTACCGTACCGAAAATGAACCGAACCGTGACCTCTAAACCGAGGTACATACCGAACCGAAGTTTTTGTGTACCGTTAAACCCCTAGTAAAATGTTATTTGTCACGTTGTGTACTTTTATGTGTTTATTAAAGATTTGATTCATTTATGATGGCTCGGGTGTGATTCACTACAATAGTGAATAGTGCTCCGCAGTACACTGGATTCCAGTTAGTTGAAATACCACAACACTGGATATTGTTCAGATAAGTTAAATTTAAGAACTTGCACACAAAGCAACACTGGAGGTGACTATGAGGTATTAGGTCGCGTTGCGAGGGGGGCGGCGGTCTTAAACGGTGGCATTGTTGTGTGTGGACACGAATAAGGATAGCTGCGATACACTCTGAATAACCTTATGCGGCTTAGTGTAAACGGGGCCTAAGTTAGACTTTGTAAAATGCTCAGTGGTGAAGTGGAGGAATCAGCATATAGGCCCAAGCCGCTCAAACGCTGCAACCATCAATCAAGGACTCAGATGGCATCTTTGTTATAAGTCTGATTCTCCCTTCCTGTCAGCACCACTTGCAGTTTGCAAGCCAACCACAGAGATACAGCCACAGAGATACCTCAGTAGAAGCATTTAAGTCTCACCTTAAAACTCATTTGTATACTCTAGCCTTTAAATAGACTCCCTTTTTAGACCAGTTGATCTGCCGTTTCTTTTCTTTTTCTTCTATGTCCCACTCTCCCGTGTGGAGGGGGTCCGGTCCGATCCGGTGGCCATGTACTGCTTGCCTGTGTATCGGCTGAGGACATCTCTGCGCTGCTGGTCCGCCTACGCTTGGGATGGTTTCCTGCTGGCTCCGCTGTGAACGGGACTCTCGCTGCTGTGTCTTGGATCCTCTTTGGACTGGACTCTCGCGACTGTGTTGTATCCATTGTGGATTGAACTTTCACAGTATCATGTTAGATCCGCTCGACATCCATTGCTTTCCTCCTCTCTAAGGTTCTCATAGTCATCATTGTCACCGACGTCCCACTGGGTGTGAGTTTTCCTACCGAGGATGTCGTGGTGGTTTGTGCAGCCCTTTGAGACACTAGTGATTTAGGGCTATATAAGTAAACATTGATTGATTGATTGAACCACAGAGATACACTTACTTCCACTTGGGTGTTGATAAGGCGTAATTTAGGTATACATTCGCCAACACAATGGAGAAGGAACAAATAGTTAATCTGATGTTTCTCTTTGAACAGAGCTCCAGCAAGATAGGATGGGATCTCGTTAGATTTATATACACACTATAAGTTCGTTTTTTTTTTTTTTTTTTTTGCAGCTTTTGTCTATTTTCCCCAAAACTTTGATTGAATGTATTTGGACAGCCCTTGTTTCTAGTTTGCCCTCTTCAGACTCGGGCTTTTCTCTTTTGTGGAGGGTTTAAAGTGCGATGGTAATTTAAGCATTCAATGTAGGGATTACAATTTCTGAGTAGGGCGGCCTTCTCTTTCATCTCGTGGCTCAGTATTTGTGAACAAACAATGAAATACCCATTAGTAGTTATGTAGAGTATGTAAGCCCAGTGTGCCCTACCCATGCTTGCCGTTGAATGACAAGGAGAGGTATTTGGAAGTCAGTTTGGGCATTATTAGACTATGCGATTGGTGGATTGTCTCAAGTCAAATTCCTTCTGTGGTAAACTTACTTGGCCATCCATCCATCCATCATCTTCCGCTTATCCGAGGTCGGGTCGCGGGGGCAACAGCCTAAGCAGGGAAGCCCAGACTTCCCTCTCCCCAGCCACTTCGTCTAGCTCTTCCCGGGGGATCCCGAGGCGTTCCCAGGCCAGCCGGGAGACATAGTCTTCCCAACGTGTCCTGGGTCTTCCCCGTGGCCTCCTACCGGTTGGACGTGCCCTAAACACCTCCCTAGGGAGGCGTTCGGGTGGCATCCTGACCAAATGCCCGAACCACCTCATTTGGCTCCTCTCGATGTGGAGGAGCAGCGGCTTTACTTTGAGTTCCTCCCGGATGGCAGAGCTTCTCACCCTATCTCTAAGGGAGAGCCCCGCCACCCGGCGGAGGAAACTCATTTCGGCCGCTTGTACCCGTGATCTTGTCCTTTCGGTCATGACCCAAAGCTCATGACCATAGGTGAGGATGGGAACGTAGATCGACCGGTAAATTGAAAGCTTTGCCTTCCGGCTCAGCTCCTTCTTCACCACAACGGATCGATACAGCGTCCGCATTACTTAAGACGCCGCTCCGATCCGCTGTCGATCTCACGATCCACTCTTCCCTCACTCGTGAACAAGACTCCTAGGTACTTGAACTCCTCTACTTGGGGCAGGGTCTCCTCCCCAACCCGGAGATGGCACTCCACCCTTTTCCGGGCGAGAACCATGGACTCGGACTTGGAGGTGCTGATTCTCATTCCGGTCGCTTCACACTCGGCTGCGAACCGATCCACTTGGCCAATAAAGCTAATTCTGATTCTGATTTATTGCCATCATATATTAATACAATTGGCCTTTTCAGTGTTCAGTTTATTACTTAGATTTTACGCTGTCAGTCAAAGGGGAATCCATGCTCTGTGGTTTTGAATGGCATGAATGGAAAAGATCAGAAAAGTCTGAACAGTCTTTCTTGGGTAAAGGTTAGTGTGCCTGAGCCCTTGTGGCGTGCCCAGGCAGACTGTCCAGGGTGACGGGTAATGGACTCAACCGCTTCAGGTGTGCTCAGTACAGTCTGGGTCCCAATACACAGAACAGCCGTTTACTCACACATCCATTAATCAAGTCATCTGTTCTTGTCGAACAGTGATTGTTATGGCTTTGAATAACAACAGTTTGGTGTATGCTACATACCGTGCAACTCTACACACCGTAGGAGGATACAATAATCCATGCTAACCACTAGGTTCGAACTCTCGAATGTGAACAACGGTGGGTGGATCGATATAATTACTGACAGCAACGATACTAAGTATCAGTAAATGGTCAATACTAAGGTGATTAGATTGTTTGTTATTGCTTACAAACTCAGGAAATAAGCGCCAATAGTAGTTTTGGCTTTTGTTCATTTTGCACGATTGACCTGATTATAAATGGTGTACGGTATAAAGGGAATAGAGAAAATGTTTTAAATATTAATTGATATCGTCCAATTACAGTTGGCATCAAAAAACAAAAAATCTCTGCCTCCTGCAGTTAGTTATCGCACAAATTAAAACCTCAATGTCGAGTCGATACCGATTAATTGTGCAGCCCATTTTGAAATACTTCTATTATCATTTACCAAATTTTTTCGGACTATAAGGCATACTTAAAATCCTTTCATTTTCTCAAAACTCGACAGTCCGCCGAATGTACGGAATAATTTTGGTTGTGCTTACCGACCTCGAAGCTATTTTATTTGGTACATGGTGTAGTGATAAATGTGACCAGTGGATGGCAATCACACATAAAAGATTGATTGATTGAAACTTTTATTAGTAGATTGCACAGTACATATTCCGTACAGTTGACCACTAAATAGTAACACCCGAATACGTTTTTGAACTTGTTTAAGTCAACCCTAACCCTAACCATAACTTAACCACGTAAATCAATACATGTAGATTGCAATATGACTCAAGTAAACAACACCAAAATGTATAGGTTCCATTGAAAATATACAACATTACACATGGCGCTCAAAAATCCATCAAAATATTTTAATACGACTTTGGTAAGCTATGAAGCTAATAAAAGCCTCAATCAATCAAAAAAAGCACTTTATATGTAGAAAAGTTTTGTTAAGAAACCATTCTGAGCCTTATCTTATTTAGTTTTTGTTTTATACATGTTGACCACATTAACCCTGGCAATGGACCATGTGTGTACATGTATGTTATGCCATTGTTTACAAATTTGGTAAATAAATAGCCCAAAAAATTTATATTTTGTAGTTTTCTTACTGTACCGAAAATGAACCGAACCGTGACCTCTAAATCTCTTCCTCCTGCAGTTGGTTATCGCACAAATTAAAACCTCAATGTCGAGTCGATACCAATTAATTGTGCAGCCCATTTAGAAATACTTTTATTATCATTTACCATATTTTTCGGACTATAAGGCGTACTTAAAATCCTTTAATTTTTCTCAAAACTCGACAGTCCGCCTAATGTACGGAATCATTTTGCTTGTGCTTGCCGACCTTGAAGCTATTTGATTTGGTACATGGTGAAATGATAAGTGTGACCAGTAGATGGCAGTCACACATAAGAGATTGATTGATTGAAACTTTTATTAGTAGATTGCACAGTACATATTCCGTACAGTTGACCACTAAATGGTAACACCCGAATACATTTTTTAACTTGTTTAAGTCAACCCTAACCATAACCATAACATAAACCACGTAAATCAATTCATGGTAACGTGGATACATGTAGATTGATATATGACTGAACAACACCAAAATGTATATGTTCCATTGAAAATATACAACATTACACATGGCGCTCAAAAATCCATCAAAATATTTTAATACGACTTTGGTAAGCTATGAAGCTAATAAAAGCCTCAATCAATCAAAAAAAGCACTTTATATGTAGAAAAGTTTTGTTAAGAAACCATTCTGAGCCTTATCTTATTTAGTTTTTGTTTTATACATGTTGACTACATTAACCCTGGCAATGGACCATGTGTGTATATGTATGTTATGCCATTGTTTACAAATTTGGTAAATAAATAATCAAAAAAATTTATATTTTGTAGTTTTGCTACTGTACCGAAAATGAACCGAACCGTGACCTCTAAATCTCTTCCTCCTGCAGTTGGTTATCGCACTAATTAAAACCTCAATGTCGAGTCGAGACCGATTAATTGTGCAGCCCATTTTGAAATACTTCTGTTATCATTTACCATATTTTTCGGACTATGAGGCATACTTAAAATCCTTTAATTTTCTCAAAACTCGACAGTCCGCCTAATGTACGGAATAATTTTGGTTGTGCTTGCCGACCTCGAAACTGTTTTACCTGGTACATGGTGAAATGATAAGTGTGACCAGTAGATGGCAGTCACACATAAGAGATTGATTGATTGATTGATTGGAACTTTTATTAGTAGATTGCACAGTACAGTACATATTCCTTACAATTGACCACTAAATAGTAACACCCGAATACGTTTTTTAACTTGATTAAGTCAACCCTAACCCTAACCTAAACCATGTAAATCAATTCATGGTAACGTGGATACGTGTAGCTTGCAATATGCCTCAAGTAAACAACACCAAAATGTATATGTTCCATTGAAAATATAGAACATTACACATGGCGCTCAAAAATCTCAAAATGTTTTAATACAACTTTGGTAAGCAATGAAGCCGCACCGCTTGATGGCTTGTACTTTGCTTCAACTTACGAGTATTATTATGGTGTGTGTATAAGGTAAGACATACTATATGGTGTTTTGTGTCGCAATATTATGCAAAGACAACTTTTCTTACCTTCTAGTACTTGCTGATGTGTATTTGCAAAAATTTGCACGCGTCCGCCATTGTAGTCTGTGGACTCACGGTAGTCGATAAGCTTCTTCTTTTTCTCTATATTCTTGTTATGGGACATTCATCCTCCGCTGTTGCCATTTCCAATATAAAGTAGTGTGAAGTTCTTGCTTATATCTGTCAGTAAACTCAACATGAAAACACTAAAACATACCGGTACAGTGAGTTTACATTATTCACCCAAGGAACTTTATTATTAGAGCGTTCGGGTTGGATGGTTTTTCATGGGACACATTCCCGCCGTTGTTATTGGTAGAGTGGCCGTGCCAGCAACTTGAAGGTTGCAGGTTCGATTCCCGCTTGTGCCATCCTAGTTACTGCCGTTGTGTCCTTGGGCAAGACACTTTACCCACCTGCTCCCAGTGCCACCCACACTGGTTTAAATGTAACTTAGATATTGGGTGTCACTATGTAAAGCGTTTTGAGTCACTTGAGAAAAGCGCTATATAAATATAATTCACTTCACTTCACTAGTGAGCCACGTATGAGATGCTGCTCCTTTATTAGTAAAGTCTGAATGTCATTAAAACAGTTAGCTCCATCTTTTGACACTCCCGCCCCACCCGTCCTTGCACGCTACACCGCTACAACAAAGATGACGGAAAGAAGGCGCTGTCAATGGTGAGCCACGTAAATAAGACAAAAGGGCGCAGACTGTCAGAAAGTGGCTTGAAGATGATCTGTAAAACCTAATTTATGCAACATTTTGACCATACAACCACCATTACATGTTATGTAGACCAGTGGTCCCCAACCACCGGGCCGCAGCTCGATTGGTACCGGGCCGCAGAAGAATTTTTGATTAATTATTATTATTTTTTATTTTTTAATTCTATTTTATTAATTCAACATAAAAAAACACAAGATACACTAACAATTAGTACACCAATCCAAAAAAACTCCCTTTTTCATGACAAAAAAATTTAAAAATTAAATAAAAATAAAGATTACCCCCCATTATTTTGAAAAAAAAAAAAATATATATGACCCCTTTAATGCGCCCTATAATCCGGTGCGCCTTTTGTATGAAAATAGACCTGACTAAACTAGCTCATCGGCAATGCGCCTTATAATCCGGTGCGCCCTATGGTCCGGAAAATACGATATGTGCCAAATAACATATCGTAATATACAGTATATCATTAATTATCAGTAATACAGTGTTTTTCAACCATTTTTGAGACGAGACACATTATTTTGCTTTGAAAAAATCCGGAGGCACTCCACCAGCAGAAATCATTAAAAAAACAAACTCAGTTGACAGTAAAAAGTAATCGTCACAATTGTTGGATATGACTTTAAAGCATAATCAAGAATGCATCAATATAGCTCTTCTCTCAAAGTAGTTGTACTGTCACCACCTGTCACATCACGCCCAGACTTATTTTGACTTTTTTGCTGTTTTCCTGTGTGTAGTGTTTTAGTTCTTGTCTTGCGCTCCTATTTTGGTGGCTTTTTCTCTTTTATGGTAGTTCCCTGTAGCAGTTCCATGTCTTCCTTTGAGCGATCATTTTTGCATCTTCAATAATACTTTAGTTGTTTTTATCCTTGGTGACATCTTTGATTGTCATGTCATGTTCGGATGTACATTGTGGACGCCTTATTTGCTCCACAGTAAGTCTTTGCTGTCGTCCAGCATTCTATTTTTGTTTACTTGGTAGCCAGTTTAGTTTTAGTTTCGTTCTGCATAGCCTTCCCTAAGCCTCAGTGCCTTTTCGTAGGGGCACTCACCTTTTGTTTATTTTTTGGTTTAAGCATTAGACACCTTTTTACCTGCACCCTGCCTCCTGCTGTTTCTGACATCTACAAAGCAATTAACTACCGGGTGCCACCTACTGATATGCAAGAGTATTACAAGGTTACTATGTTTACCGACACTCAAAAACAACACACCTGTCACGATCCGTGACTCGGATCGTTAATGGTTTTGCCCTATTTATGTCTTTGTTCATGTTTTGTTTCTGGACTCTGCCGATCCTTGTTTGAGCACTTCCTTGTTTGTGTTAGTCACCATGGCAACGTATTGTGTTCCTCCTCACGGGCTCCTGTCACACACCTGTTTCTAATAATTATTTGTGTATTTAAGCCCACCTGGTTCCTTAGTTCGCTCTCGGTCCATTACTTGCTTTTCGCAACACGTCACGTTTTGTATCCTTGTGCCCTCGATTATTTTGTGCTAAGTTCCACCTTAGCTTCACGTGCGTGTGGCACGTCGTTTAATGTTTTCTGTTTCCTGCTACGTTTTTAGCATTAGCTTTCCGTGCATTGGCACGCGCTTTGTTTGTCCCCTTTTTTCGCACCAGTGTTCTTTTGTTTTATTATATTAAAACGTATTCTTACCTGCAATCCTGCTGACTGGTAGTGTGTGCATCCACGATGTGGCAACTCCGCGCAAAAAGTGCGCCGAACGCGTGACAACACCATTTGCAGACTATATTTATTGGTTTGCAAAAAATATTTTTAACCCAAATAGGTGAAATTGGATAGGCACAGTGGTTGAAAAATGTAGATTTTAGGTCATATCATCCCTAATTGCATTTTTTATTATTTAATGCAAGACCTGGGGACCACATGAAGTGGGATAAGGCATGGTATGTTAAAAAAAAAAAAGAGTTAGCAGAAGCTCATCCTTGACATCTTGTCTGTTCTCTGTTGGCAGTCCCAGTCTAATAAGGAACATAATATGTCAGGGCTATTCCTGGTTGAAAAGCCTTGAGAGCTTTGATCACCTCTTTCGGAGTCATCACTCCAGCTAAGCCTGCTGCTCACTACTGTATGTGATAAACTATCGGAGTACTCAGATTTGAGCCGGCAATTATGTGAGCTTGAAGAGAGACGAAAGCCAAGGAGAAAAGTGAGCAGCAATTTTGTTAACAAGCCGTCACTGCACCTTTTTCTTAACAATTTTTATTTTGTCCTTATTTCCATCCGTCCTTGTCTTTCACCGCCTAAGTCGTATTTTGCGTTGTACTCTAAACAACAGCAGATACAAGTTTCCTATGAAGTTGTGTGATAACTTTTACTGCCTTTAACAGTACATAAAACATCATCGTGAACCCCCGTTATGAAAGGGAGCTCCTAATTGACTGGTTGTTGCTTGTTTATTTGATATATATTTACGAGCCGAGCAGTAATGGGCGGCAGTAATTACCCAGGATGCAATGCTGGTCTTGGGGCGAGTTGCAGCCGTCCTGATGAGACTGTATCACAGATAAAAGTATGCAGGTTCCTATTATAATCTAGCATGCTGTTTAAATGCTTGATACTAGCAAAGGGAGATTGCTAATTGGCCCAGTCTACCCGATACAATGTCATTGTTTACTATGATTATGTGGAATATGAGGATCAAACAAAGGGTACTTTTTATCTTTTCACCAGTTTTTCTAAGTGAACAGGATTCCTCAGAACATTGTTGAAGCTTTAAAAGACCAGGGAATTAATTTAGGAACCCGTGCTATGCTCTAACTGCTTCGCCAAGTTTGCCATGTCGGTCAGGTTTTTTGATGATTTATTTTCTTTAATTCAATGAACATCCGTCGCTTCATCTTCTCCTCAGAACTGTCCGTCACACTCACTTTTTTTGTATTCTTGGTCGGATCTTGCAGGGTCCGCTGTAGCATTTGCTATGCCAAATAGCGGTCGGGAGGTTCGTAACCGAAATTCTTGCACACAACTTACATACTTCAAAGAAGTTTGTCTTGGGTTTCTTTCTTTAATTGCAAACTGATCCAATATGAATGAATGAATCGTCTTTATTGTCACTGTACATAGACAATGAAATTTAAAAACAAGACCACAGGTGCGAAGCGTAATATTTTACTGAACAATATAAAAACAACAATAAGACGTACTGTAGGGTGCACCGGATAATAAGGGGCCTTGAAAACACTTCCTTGTGGTCTACATAACATGTAATGGTGGTTCCCTGGTCAGCATGTTGCATAGATTAGGTTTTACAGATCATCTTCAAGTCGCTTTCTGACAGTCGCTTCAGGATGCGTCGTTTTGTGGGCGGTCTTATTAACGTGGCTCATTTTCGGCAGCGTCTTCTCCCCGTCATCTTTGTTGTAGCGGTGTAGCGTGCAAGGACGGGAGTGGAAGAAGTGTCAAAAGATGGAGCTAACTGTTTCAATGACATTCAGACTTTACTTTAATCAATAACGGAGCAGGATCTTCTCATCTGTGGCTCACTATAGTGCAACAACGCCGTAAGTGTGTCCCGTGAAAAAAAAACGTCTGACCGGAACTCTTTAATAACTTAAGTTCCATGGGTGCATTCTGTAAACCCACTAAACTGGTAGTTTTTAGGCCTTCCATAGCAAGATATAAGTTAGAACTTCACGCTACTTTACATTAGAAATTGCAATAGCAGAGAGTGAATGCCCAATAAGATGAATATAGTGAAAAAGAAGAAGCTTATCGACTACGTAATTGGCACGGACTACAATGGCGGACCTACGCAAATTTTCAGGACTTATGCAGATCTCAAATAGACATCAGCATGTACCAGAAAGTACGAGAAGTTGGTTTTGCATAATATTGCAAAACAGATAATAGGTCTTCTAATGGGTTACATTTTGCGGTCCTTATACACACCCCATAATAATACTTGCATGTCTGACTACAATAGCCGTAATGGGCCGACAAGCCATCAAGTGGTGCGGCTTCAAAGTCATACTAAAACATTTTTGATAGATTGTGTATTGTCCTTTATTTTCAATTGAACATTTAAAGTTTTGGTGTTGTTTACTGGCGTCATATTGCAGTCTACATGTATCTCTTATGTGTGTCTGCCATCTACTGGTCACTCTTATCATTACACCATGTACCAAATAAAATTGCTTTGAGGTCGGTAAGCACAACCAGAATTATTAGGCGCACCGGGTTATAAGACGCACTGTCAATTTTTGAGAAAATGAAAGAATTATAGCCTTATAGTCAGAAAAATACAGTACATAGACA